>NW_010315716.1:0-2970 GCF_000700745.2 Antrostomus carolinensis
CTTCCAATTCCAACCATTCTATGATTCTATGTTGCCTCAGGCCTGAGTGACATTGCTGGTGGATCAGGGAGAGGTTCTTGCATGCCTCTTGGAGAGGTAAGTACCCTCAGGGTACAAGTGTGCCAGGCAGGCATTAGAGTGACTTATCCCTGGAGAAGATGTGTTCTGGGTCAGACAAACAGGCTTTTAATGAGCTTAAAAAGTGGTGCTTAATTTTTAATAGCTGCTTAGTGATCGCTCACATCTCTAACAAACCCATTTGTAAGGTCAGATACATAAATCAAGTCACTGAAGACTGTGCTGCTGCTGCCATTCATTTCTGGAGCAGTTCTTCCACTTCCCTTAACTGGATTTTTAATCTGTTTTAATCTGAATATATCTCAAACCAAAACAACTACCCTCCCTTTTCCTCGTCCTAGGTGCAGAGGTCCTGTCTGCAGAATTTGTGCACAAAACACAGTCTGAACCTATCCAGAAGGAAACCTCAGCTCACAGTGATCCTGGTTTGGAAGCAAAGAGACCAAAGATAGTGAAGAATGTAGATGTGAAAAAAGTTGCTGTTGTTGAGATTGTCACCAAGCCAGTGAAAATTAAGATGTTAAAAAGTGCTGCTGACAGCCCGTCGAAACCTCAAGGCAAAAAACAAACGGAAAGTGGTAAGAGTGGAAATATTTCCTTTAAAAGCTGAGTGATCAAACATCACAGTCAAGTCATGACCAGATGGTAGTAACAGCACGTTTGGCAACATTTAGTGCTGAGGGTCTGGATTAGGGTCTGAGTGCTGCTGTCCCACAGTGTAAAATCTGAACCCTGCCCCCCCAAAATGATGAAGATCACTGTTACAGGATGTCCAAACCACACGGGGTCACTCTGAGCCCTTTCCTAAGCCCTCAGTTTACATTCTTGGCAAACTGCTGGGATAGTTTAAAAAACCTGATTTTTTTTGAACTGCTAAACTGTGTTGAGGCAGCTTATGGACAGAGCGTTATAACCTCTGCTTGTGGCCAACATCTGCCTAGATTTTTAGTCCCTTACGTTGTAAATCCAGTTGTTTTAAGAGTCAAATTGTCTCAGCTTTCACAGACAGACTGCAGCAGATTTAAGAGGTCACATGGACAACCCTTGAGTCTAATGTCTGCAGGTGCTGGCCAGGAGTCTGCTGTTAAACTAAGAACCACTATTATGGTGCCAAAATAAATCATGGAACAGGAGAGTAATTTTCTGTTAATTTGTCATGTTTTCTCACACTCATACTTCAATGTTCTTTTTTGGATCTGTCTCTGCTCTTTTCTTTTTCCCTTTCCTGGGTGTCATGGTTTAGGCCCAGCTGACAACTAAGCACCACGTGGCTGCTCGCTCACTCCTCCCCACCCCTCAGTGGGATTGGGAGGAGAATCAAAAGGAAAAGGTAAAACTTATGGGGGTAAAAAAATGGGGCAGCCCAGATGGGTTTGCCTCTGCACTACCAGCTGCTCTCCTTCCATTGCTGCAACCACCCCCACAGGGATTTCCAACCATCCACGAGTCAGTAGAGAGAGAGGACACTGGTCATTTTCCTCCATCAGCAAAGTCTACAGCTAGCTGGGTGACTTTCACTTCCACAGCCTTCCATCTCCAGTGCTTTCCCACAACGTGACATGACCCACCAGTGAACAGGGCAGATGGCTTCTCATTTTCTGGCACTTTGTTATACAGTGGGACCTCTTCAGCATCACCTCCTCTTCTGGTGATTTTCTGAACTATTTGCCTTCTGGCCAGTCCATGGTCAATTCCAAAATTCCTGGGTGACTGAGGTTTCATGTTTGAGCCTGTTGTGTGATCAGTGTGACCAGCTTACTCCACGTGGCATCAGTTGTGTGATGATGCGAGGGCTGGAGCAGCTCTGCTGTGAGGACAGGCTGAGAGAGTTGGGACTGTTCAGCCTGGAGAAGAGAAGGCTCCGGGGAGACCTTCTAGTGGCCTCCCAGTACCTGAAGGGGCTCCAGGAAGGCTGGGGAGGGACTTTGGCCAAGGGCAGGGAGTGACAGGACGAGGGGTGATGGCTTGAAAGTGGCAGAGGGGAGATGGAGCTGAGATGTGAGGAAGAAATTGTTTGGTGTGAGGGTGGTGAGCCAGTGTCCCAGGTTGGCCAGAGAAGCTGTGGCTGCTCCTCCCTGGAAGTGTTCTTGGCCAGGTTGGATGAGGCTTTGAGCAACCTGGTCTAGTGGAAGGTGTCCCTGCTGATGACAGGGGGGTTGGAACTGGATGATCTTTAAGGTCCCTTCCAACCCAAACCATTCTGTGATTCTATGATAATAAATGTGTATAACAGATTTATTTTAACACACTCTGGTCAGATCTGTCATTATCTCAAACCCTTTGGGCCCCACGTTGGGCACCAAAAAGCACTGTTGTAGTTTAGGCTCAGCTGGCAACAAAGCACCATGCAGCTGCTCACTCACTTCTCCTTTCTGGGGAGGAGAATTGGAAGGAAAAAGTAAAACTCCTGGATTGAGATAAGGACAGTTTAATAGGACAACACAAGGAGAGAAGAAATAATAATGATACTAGTAAAAGTGAGTGATCATCACTCAGAACCTGATGCCCAGCCCGATCCTGAGCTGTCATCCCTCCTTCCCTCAGTTTATATACTGAGCATGATGTCATATGGCATCAAATATCCCCTTGATTAGTTCCAGTGTGATGGCTTTAACTGGCCAAAATCCAGTTTTAACTGGCCAAAACCAGCTCTCCTGGCTGTGTTCCCTCCCAGCTTCTTGTAAAAATTCATTCTATCCCAGTCAAACCCAGGACACTGGGGGAGGTGGAAGCACTGGAGACTGGTTTAGCCACCTTGCCTCAGTTTATTTGCTTTTCTTGCTCTTTTATTGTCTCATGTTCCTGAAACTTGTCATTTTTCATCAATGTGTGCGTATCAAACACCACCCCTCATTGCCCTTGTCACATGGGGGTTCCTGGAGTGGATCTGAT
>NW_010315716.1:2990-4692 GCF_000700745.2 Antrostomus carolinensis
TGCTGAATGCCAGGATCTGCCAAAAATGGAAAATAAAAGTGTTTAGCAGTAAAAAATACTCAATTTCTATGTCTTACTATGCAGTTCTCAAGGAAATTAAACCTAACACTTCAGTACAGATGTAATTTAATAAGGTTTTACTTGAAGAGAGAATTTTGTGCTCGTTTTTAGTAGAAGGTATTGACCTCATGTGATGACTTCATCCTATTTTTACAACCATCAGCCTTGGCCCACGGTGAGGAGCATTTTTAACACTGAAAACTTAAATGAACAATGTATTTGCTGTGGTCTGGCTGCTGTTGGGAGCCCCCCAAGTTTCTGTGTGTGCTCTGAGTTGCAGCTCAGGGGCAGGTTCTGCTCTGGAGAGGATGTGTAGTGAGAAGCATGAGGGCAGGGTGGCTTCTCTCTGTGTTTTAGAGGTTGGGGGTTTTTTGGTGACTGTGAATTATTGAAAGCATAGCACAGGGTTTATCTGAGAAAATTGCAAATACTGAAGCTTAGAAGAAAATTTAAAGCAAAATAAAAAAGATTAAGGAAACACTTAAAATATCAACGGAGCTGGGGAAGGGTCTGGAGCGCAAGTGTGCTGAGTTCCCTTGTGGCTGAGGGAACTGGGGGTGTTGAGCCTGGAGAAAAGGAGGCTGAGGGGAGACCTTCTGGCTCTGCCCAAGTCCCTTGGAGGAGGGTGGAGAGGGGTGGGGGTGGGTCTGTTCAACCAAGGACCAAGGGACAGGACAAGAGGAAATGGCCTCAGGTGGCACCAAGGGCAATTGAGATGGGATGTGAGGAAGAATTTCTTTGCTGCAAGGGTTCTGAGGCATTGGAAGGGGTTGCCCAGGGCAGTGGTGGAGTCCCCATCCCTGGAGGGATTGAAGAGTCGTGTAGACACAGTGCTGAGGGACATGGGTTAGTCATAGGGGACTGGTCAGTGTTGGGTTCATGGTTGGACTTGATGATCTCAAAGGTCTTTTCCAATCAAGGCAATTCTGGGATTCTGTGATCTCTGGTTGTATTTTCATGACCAAACTACTTTGTACACAGAGGCCGAGGGTAATTTTGTTCACTCTGGATCCTGTGCCTTTTATTTCTGAAAATAAACCCCACTCCTGAAGTCACTTAGATCCCAACTCTGGGTTCTTCTGTCACAGCCATGGTGGTGGTTTTGTAGCATGATCCTGGAGGTGGGTTTTTTTCATGTGTGCAGATTCTATGTTGGAGACACAAGACACCTTTCTCCTGCCAGCCTGAAAGCCTGCTTTCGAAAAGCTCGAGGCAGAGCCATGTGGCCTTTGTTTATTCTCTGCCTTTCTTTTTCTCATGCAGAGTGGAAGGAGCCATTCTTTGTCCTCCCAAGCAGAGTTTCTTCTCAGTGCTACCAAGCAGATAGCCAAACGAGAGAGATTTGCTCCAACAATGTTACTGATCTCAGTTTGGATTTGATGGGCGACAGTTACGAGTCTCACGCCTTGAACTTGCTGGCTGATCTGGCTCTGGGTTCTTGTATTCCTTCACTTCTCCCTTTGGATGATGACATCACCCCTGTGTCCTGCAACCCCTCCAGCAACTCTGCAAAGGAGCAGCAGGATCATCAGAAGCAGAAATCCTTGCATCTCACTTCTGACCATGAATACCACAGGGCAAACAAGCTTGCAAAGGGAGCCACCTCTCCTAGCAAAGCATCGCTGAACCAGAAGCTTCCTCC
>NW_010315716.1:4742-7269 GCF_000700745.2 Antrostomus carolinensis
CAGGTGACTTTCACAAGAAAAACAGTGCAAACCCCAACCCTGCAAAACCCCATGTGTTACCTCCAAGACAGACTCAAGAAGCTGCTGAGGTGAACAAGCACTCCTTAATTTCTGCTGAGCACTCGTACGCCTCACAGATGCCTGAGCACTCAAAGAAACACATGTATCCCAGAGGTTCCTCCTACCCTGGACCAGCTCTCTCCAGAAATGGGACCAGGAACACACGAGCAGGACCTCTGGTTGGGAAAGTCCTACCTTTCCGCCACCAGCAGAACAGTACCCACCACCAGCAGCCCTTGGAGGCTGTGACACAGGTGAGGCACAGGAGCAGTCTGCTCTCCTCCAGGCTGAAGGAGGACTTCGCCAAGTCCCACACAGTGAACGTTTGTGGTGGGTCTATGAAGGTGACGTGCCATTGGGAGGCAGAGTATCTCTTCAATTTGGACAGCAGGTACACCAACGATGCCCTGGAGAAAACGGTCATCCGCGCCTTGCATGGGTAAGTCAAGTCTGGAAGGTCATCTGCAGGGGATGGCTCTTGCTGGATATCCCAGAGAACTTTCGGAAGGGGCTCTCTTTGCTCTTTTTTCATAGAATCATAGAATGGTTTGGGTTGGAAGGGACCTTAAAGATCATCCAGTTCCAACCCCCCTGCCAGCAGCAGGGACACCTTCCACTAGACCAGGTTGCTCAAAGCCTCATCCAGCCTGGCCGAGAACACTTCCAAACCAGTCTGTGATTCCCGTGGCTGTGCAGGTGGAATTGGTACCTGGTGCCATGAACAGAGTTCTCCTTCACAGCCATGAGTTTCTCTTTTTATCAACAACCTGGAAACCTCATCTGTGACCCCAACTGGGCATTTGCAGCCCCCCTGCATTGGGGCTTCACACCACAGGGAACCAGGAGATGATAACCTTGTGCTAATCAACTGGAGGGAGGATGAAGATGTTTCAGGATGTGTTTATTTTTCCTTCCAGGCCCTGGGACCCTAATCTGCCTGATGACATGGAAGAGGTGAAGCTGATACTTCATATGTGGGTGGCTCTTTTCTACAGCAAACCCAACAATCTCCTGAACAGCAGGAAGGTGGTGGAGCACAGCAACCCCAATAAGTTTGTCTCAATAAACAGCACAGGGGACCTTTTTGAGCTGAGTGATGATGGTGAAGATTGTTTTGGGTTGGAGACATGCCCTGCAGACTCTCGGTCAGACCCTGACCAGACTCCCAGCAGCTCTCTGGATCGCAGCACACATTGGCAGGTTCCTTTCCAACCGGAGGAGAGCCCTGCAGACTCTCAAACTGATGCTGATGGTACTCCTGGTGTTGTTGATAGTACGGTATCATCTTCTTCAGGGGAGCTGCTGTGTGGGGAGGAGGAACCTTCTTCCACAAGCTGTCCTGAGAGCCTTTCTCTTGCTGCACATGCTGATGAGAGCCTGGCTGTGAAAGACAAGCAGCTGGTGGTCGTTCCTGAGGAGCTTGTGCATGATGTCTCGACCATCATTGTGGTAAGAACTTGGGGTTTGGGAGATACGAGTCTACAGGCCACACAATGCATTTTGCACTTCCAGGACTAGGATCTTCTGAGAGGAACAGAGCAGATGTCCTTGTGGTCTCTCTTAGAGCCAAGTAGTGGAGGTCCCCAAAACAAGACAGAGAAACATCCCTCAGCATTTAGCTGCTCCAGGAGACTGCCATGCAGGCATGCTCAGAGTCACCATAAAAAAAAAGGTGGTTTCAGGCCTCAGTCTGGGTTTGGATGTCCTCTTGGACTGAGCTGGCAGCCCTGACCTCTGGCATGAGCTGCATCTATCCCTGTCCAAGGGACCAGGGCCTCCACATGGATGCTCACCAAGGGGGAGGAATCCCAAAGAACTAGAGTGACCTGGATGCTTTCCTGTGTAACCTGCTCTAGGTGAATCTGCTTTG
Organism: Antrostomus carolinensis; assembly: GCF_000700745.2. NCBI lineage: Eukaryota > Metazoa > Chordata > Aves > Caprimulgiformes > Caprimulgidae > Antrostomus > Antrostomus carolinensis. Next base: position 6,673 of record NW_010315716.1, read on the forward strand.
GCAGGGGGGTTGGACTGGGTGATCTCCTGAGGTCCCTTCCAACCCCCACCAGTCTGGGATTCTGTGATTAAAGATGCGAGCTCAGTGTCTGTTCCTGGTTTCAGCTGCGAACTGTGTGAGCTCAGACAAGATCTCAGACCTGCACTTGACAGAGGGAGGAGAGGAACCAGAAACTCTCCAGACTTGGCACTCTAAATCCTGCCTGTCTCCTGTGGGCAGCTGCATTTGTCCACCCGTGGTCACAGCAGCCCAGATGTGTCAGGGGACATGGCACAGCCTTTCCTCCACTGAGGAGAGCTGAGATTTGCTGGCTTGGAGAGGTTTCCCCCATCCAGATGGCAGAGCCAATCTTCGCAACATTTCCCTTGTCCTTCTGGTGGACTTAGTTAATGTTCCATTCTAGGTAGAGTTTTAATTTTTATAGTAGCTACAGTCTGCAGATGGTCAGGAGTGGAGGTACTTGGGTAAATATAAAACACGGGTGTCTGCTGATGTGGGAGGCTCTGCAGAGGGATCTGGCCAGGCTGGATCCACGGGCCAGGACCAGTTCCATGAGTTTCCATAAGGCAAGTGCCAGGTTCTGCACTTGGGTCACAA
>NW_010315717.1:0-31193 GCF_000700745.2 Antrostomus carolinensis
CCCCCCGCCACCGCCTTGGGCTTCTCCGGGCGCTCCCCAGGGACCCGCCGAGTCCGTTTCTCTGGGGAGCCCGGAGCTCAGACAGGCCGGGCCGCTGCGGTGCTGGGCGCCGCTCAGTCCGCGTTGCTGCGGGGAAGGCGTTACCGTGTCCTCTGAAATTACCGCTCCCCAGGTCTGTAAAGGAGTGAAAAATCTAATTAATTGCTTGTGAAGGTCGGGCTTTGTTTCCGGAAAAGTCAAGCTCGCGTGTTTCCCTATCCTAATGATTATATTTAATTCTCTTTCTTATGGCTTTGTCTTGAGCAACTCCACCCTTTGTAGCATCTTTGTCTTATCGTGGCCTCGTTTTCTCACTGCACACTGGTCTGTGGTGAGCATCACTCCGTGATTTTTCTTGATGAGAGACGACAGTTTGAGTTTTGAAACTGTTGGCACTATGCATAAAAACATAGAAGTCGGTAGGGATCCTGCATAGAAGTCCTCTTCTCAGCTGATGCATTGCTGTTTTATCCTTAAGTGACACGACTTTCCAAATCTAGTCCCTATGCAAATAGACACAATCGGGGGGATTGTGACTCTTTAGGCACTTAGGTTAAAAATGTCAGTTGGGTTGTGAAAACCTGAATTTTGCATCCCAAAAATATCATACCATACTTGGATTAAATGAAATTACGTTTATTTAAACATGAGTTCACACAATTTAATGGTGTAACAAAACCTCATGTCGATTCAAACTCCTGTCTTTGGTGCTATCAATATATAGGAACTTTGGTTCCCCTAGCGAAGAGCGATACTTAATTAGAGAGATGATACCCAACTCCTTAATCTTCTGTAAAAATTCTAGGAAATGATCATAGAAGTGTTAAATCTGTATGAGCGAAGCTTCCAGGCTGATATGTCTGTAAATAAGAGCCTAGACCACTGATAATATCCTGCTAATGAAATACTATCAGTGTTAATTTTCCTTTAATTAACATTTTAAACACTACTTAATGGATTAACCAGTTAGGCTTTAATTGCTAGCTGAATATAGTTGATTTTAACATTTTTAATTATGGTCAAATACTAAGTGACAGTATAACTATAAGTTTTAATTAAAATACTTGAGTTAATATATACTGCGTTTTCAGGTGCATAAACAACCTTTCTGACGACTGGCTGGTGTTTTTAGTGCATGAAGAATCCCTGTGTATTATAACAGATACTCAAACCCTTGCTCTTGGGTTTGAATATCTGTTTCTGTGCAGAGAAATTCAGCTAGTGATCTTTTAGATAAAGTGATTTACATAAGCATGTAATCTTAATTAAGTCAGATTTACTGTGGGTAACTAGAAAACTGCTTCTCTTCTGCCTAGGAAGAGGCTGCTGCCACGTCACTTGAGGTGTGTGGCTCCTCTGCGAGGCCGCCTGTTGTGCCCTGCAGAGCTGCTCTGGGTGCCTGAGCTCAGCATCCGGCCTCACACCTGCATTCCTTCTGGATGCTTTTGGGCGGCGCTGCTGCTGGTTGTAGCTCTGCCCTGCTCCGTGCTGACCAGGCAGTGTTTCAGTCGGCGTTTTTAAGAGCAGAGATGAGCCTGTTAGAGATGGGGAGGGGGATGGAGGGAGGGAGGGCGTTAAGAGCACTGTCATCTCGCCAGAAGTCTTCTGAGCCTGATGGCCTAGATCGGTCAGGCAGTGCTGTTTTCACTCTGCTGAGTCTTACCTGTATTGCAGTGTTCTCTGAAACAGCTCAGCTGCTGCTTCCCTCACTGTCATGTTCTCTGTCAAGGCAAAGAATCAGTTCCTTTAAGCATATGAGTGGGGATGATGTAGCTAAAACCTGACTAGGCCCAGCGGGGGGATTAGTGTTTTTGAAAATACTTAATTCAATATATAATCATTTAGTCATTACCCCCAGTAAGAAGATTATGTTTGATATTAAAAACTTGTTCTGTGGGCATCAGGAGCAGTAGAACTTGACCTTCACTGGTTTTGTGGGGATTTTCTCTCTCCTCTCTCCTGCAGCGTTGATCTTGTTACGTGTTCCTTCTGCAGTTTCTGCTGCCCTTGTGAATGAAGTGACTAGTTTAGCAGGCATGAACTAACTTGCCCAGCTGGCTGCTCCCAGGATATGCGTGTGGATCACCTTTCCTTATTTTGCCTCAGTAAACACTGCTGAGCTGCATGTGTTTTGCAAAAACCTGCAGGGATGCAAGTTGTTGGGTGGCAATAGGTTTATGCAGTTGTCACTCAATAACTGCTGTCTGAGCTTCCTTACAAAAACAAGCTCTAAATTAATTGCAGAGTAACTCTTTGTCTGCATCCATGACTAAACTGGGCTTCACCTGGGGAGTTGCTTTGATCTGTGCAGTAGTATCTTACTGTTAGTACTGCAGTGGTTTTTTGTAGGAGGTATGCTCTGAATTTAGGAAGAAAGTAAGTAACATAAACTGTTCTTGTCTCCTCTGCTGATGAGCTCAATTCCTTGGGCCAAATGCTTTTCGCTCTCTGTTCTTTTTGAAGTCTGTTACTTGTTAGAAGTGTTTTTGCCAATAGTATGGTATTTTTTTATTGGAATGGTATAGATTTTATTATCTCTTGCCAAAAGAAAGAGTGATTTGGACTGTAATGTGATTGATTTGTTGCAGAAGTGGCCAGCTTGTATAAATAGCATCAGTTATCAATAGGTGTCTTTTGTTTGGAGATGTGCACAATCACAGCTTGTAAGGATGAGCTGTTTTGGGGCAGAATGTTTTAAAAGTTGGTGTTGGAGCTCAGACACTTCAGTGAGGGATGTTGCCTTGGTAGGGCACATTGTTTTGCAGTGAGGTGGAAACAGTCATCTTTATTTCAGCCACCGCAAGCCTCCTGTATCTCTGGAAGCATCCAGGATACATGCATTCCTCTGTGTTCCCTGGGATGCACTCAGGAGGAAGTTGCTTGAATTACTTGGGCATTTAACAAACAATTGAACACGGAGATTCTCCAGAGAAGTGACTTTTATACCAGATGGTTCTTGCACCAAATTTTCTGCAGCAGATGAGCCTTGGCTCATGTCCTGCTCTGCCAAATTCAACCTTTTGTTCAATATATCTTTAAAAATATTAGTGCAGACAGAATTAGTTCAATAAAGTATTTTTTTTTTTTTAGCAGGGAATAGAAATATTAATGACTAGAAAAGTTAATTGTTTGTGGAGAGGAAGTAGTGCAATACATTATTACTATAAAATCCTGATCCATCCTAAGTCAATATTTGCCACACATTTCCTGCTTACTAAGCATAGATGCCCCTAATGTAGTTGCTTGCAGTCACAGGACAGCCCGGGTGGGAAGGGACCTTGAAAGATCATCTGGTGCAACCTTTTGTGGGAAAGGGAGCCTGGATGAGGTGATCTAGGACCCTGTCCATGTGCATCCTGAAAACCGTCAGTGATGGGGACTCAACCACGTCCCTGGGGAGGTTGTTGCGGTGACTGATTGTTCTCACTGTAAAAATTTTCTTTCTTATATCAAGATGAAACCTCTCCTGTCATCGGCCCTTTCATACTCTTGGTGCTCTAATGATACTGAGTGGAGGAGGAGATTAAAAAGGGCAATATAATGTTGATATTACTATAACTGCTGAAATAGTTTTAACGAAAATCTGCCTGGTTTCACTTTGTTAGCAAGGCAAACCTAGTTGTGAAGCTTACTAATTTAAAAATTATTCTGTAGCACAGTGGGTTGAAAATTCCTGGCTCCTCCATCCTTGGAAAGGGACACAAGTACAAAAAGAATACAAAGATGCTATTTGAAAGACCAATGTGTGGGTCTGGTTGAACTTGTAAGAACAGATAATCTGAGTTTTTTCCTGAGGGTTTCTCAGGAGGCTGCCGAGAGAGCTTGTGGCACTGTCTGCTGCTCCCTGCCAGCCCTGCGGCCATCCATCCCAGTAGCAGCAGACTGCTGGTGGTTTTGTTTGCCATGTGACTAAACTTTTAACAACTCTCTCTGGCCCCTGCCAGTCATGCTGGATGATTGACACACACAGGTCATGTGGCCGTGTAACTATTTCTGTTCCTGTGTGACTGACCGACTTGCTGTCCTTGATGGGGTGATTAACCCCTGTGGCTTTTGTCTCACGGCAGAGGTGTCCCGGCTTGTGTCCCAGGGAGAAGCTGGGTTTTGGTTTTACCTCCTTTGGGTCTCTTTGTCGGAGGTTGCTTGGTCTGATGTAGCTCAGATAGGGCAGCGCTCGCTTGGCAGCGTTGCCTTAGCTGAAGAATTATGTGGCCTCAAACTTAGCTGTTAACTGCTCTCTGGGATATTGTCTTCTAGGCAAAATAATTTGTTTGTAAATAAAAACCACCCTCAGACACTTTGTCTGCACCTTTCCTCTTTTGGCTTATGGTTACTTGTGGAATCCTGCCCTTCTTTCACTTCCTGTATTGTTGCTCAGCAAGTGCAATGGGATGAAGTTATGGGTTTGTTTTTTGATGTTTTTGGTTTTTTTAAATTTATTTTTAAATTATTTTTTTATTTCACCCCGGTGAAATAGTACTATCTGGTCCCTTCCCTCTTTCCACAATTTTCTGTTTAACAATTGAATACAGATAAATTTTGTCCTATTTTTTTCCCTTTTAGTATTAAAACTGTGCAGCGTTCCTGCCCACTTTTGCCATTGATACTTGGCAGCTATGATCCGTGTATCGTGTGTTCGCTTTGTTCTCGCAGTTTGTAACTTTCTGCATCGCAGAAGTTAATTTGCCAGCTGACAGAGATTTATGTGATGCACGAGTAGTTGTTAAATATGCAGTAATTTGCAACCTAAGCTTGAGACTATTATTTGTGCTTCAGTAATGTAATTTATGGCCCCAGTGAGGATTGTGGCCCTACTCTGCCAGATATTGGAAGTGTACCTAGATCCCAGTTGCACTCGTATATTTTTTTTCCCCTGCAATGTATTTGTTCAGTCTCTGCAGCTGTGGAAGGGAGAATGTGGTTGTCAACTAAAAGCAATCCTTGCGTCTGATTTAGCTGAAATGAAGTAAAATTCAAGGGAACAAATAAGCCAGAATCCAATCTTTATGTTCTCTGAATGGATAAATGATGACTTTTGGCTTAGCAGTAATTTCACTGTAGGGTGGCGCCTTAGGAAGCGCTGCCAGGGTTGTTAGGGGGCTCTGGAGCGTGTTGCAGCAACTGAGTCTCCACTAGCGATGAGATGCATAGGGTGAGTCATTTTCCATCAGAACTTCTGATGATCTGCACAGCCTGATTATATATTGAAATCTAGTGATGCAAAACACTTGTAAAGAGTTTGGTTTATGTTCTGTCTCCCTGCCAGATACCGTGCTTATGTGGAAGTGCCCCGTGCCTGCTCTGCCGATGCTGCCCCAGTGGAAACAGCTCCACCATCACTCGGCTGATTTACGCGTTCTTTCTGCTTCTTGGCGTGAGCGTTGCCTGTGTGATGTTAATACCAGGCATGGAAGAGCAGCTGAAGAAGGTCAGGTTACTTCTCTGCTAAGATGTTTGATAGAACGACTGTCACAGATAACTGTAAATGACATCTTGAAAGCATGGGTTTCATTTGGAAATACGTAGTTGTGCTGCCACCTGTGCTTCACAGTCACCATTGATTTGATTATAGATCAAATAAACAAAAACTTGCGAGGCAGTCACTGCAGAGATGAAAAGCACTCTTTAGAAGTAAAGTCACACCTCTTCTTTAATAGCTCAGAACAGAAAAAAAATTCTGTCAAACAAAAAAGTCTTATTTATGTATATGGAGTTTAGAATTTTGTATTCTTAAGATGCTTGTATTCGTGGCACTTCATTGATTTTTGGTTGCTGTTAATCAAAAAATGAAAAATAACCACAATCTATGATGTCTTCTAGTTTCATTGTGCTGTACTAATTAAAATTCTATTTTAAAGTCTGCAAAGACATAACAAAAATATTTTTCACTAGTGATAGTAGTGTATTTTTTACTGAGGATGTTAGGAACTGCTTATAGGACTTTACAGTTTTTTAGTTATATGAAGATACAATAGTGCATGTAGAATTAATTACAGAGTGATAATTTGAGTTATAGGAGAGCTTACAGAGTGACTGAACTCGAGTTTCGCGTGCTTTGGTTCTGCTAGTCTTTGTTTTGCTGTCTTTATTTTTTTTTTAGTAGATAGTAACTTTTTAGGCATGCTTTTAATTTTCTTTCCCTCAAGTTATTCAGCTGTAAATTATTTCAGTGTGATGTAGTGACCACATTAGAGCTTCAGTGAGCCATGTTAGTCACCTAGGAAAGAAAATTACAGCCTTCTGGAGGACTATTTGACTTCAAAAAGATATTGCTCATGTCCTGGTAGTGACTGGAAAGGATATTCTCAGCTGTTTCATATGGCAGTTACAGATACTTCTGATTGATTGTCATGTTACTTTTCTGAGGGAGGCTGTTTCTGTTTCAAAGAGGTGTAAACAGGCTGCCTTCTCCTAACTATGTCATGAACTTGATAGCAACTGTCAAATTTAACAAATCCCAGATCTTTTATTTATCTCCTGATTCAGATCAACAAGTGAAAATTGCATTTCTTTGAGAAGTTCTGAAATTTTTAGTAACAAAAAAAACCCCACCAGACAGTGTTAATAAGGTTTATTTTTTATTTTTTTTAGAATTTGCCTACGCAGGATTTTTTTCCTTGAATGTGTTTAATATTCTGATTGGACTGTAACTACCAACACAGCCCTTCAGTATCATATTTTATAGCAAGGTTAATAGTTGCATAATGTTACAATATTAATAGATTGCTAATATCTGTTTACTCACAAGAGCCTTTTTACAGATCACTGAAGTATCTTGTATTTATCCCAGATTCCTGGATTTTGTGATGGAGGGATGGGAACAACTATCCCTGGTGTGCACGGCCACGTGAATTGCGATGTACTGGTTGGTTACAAAGCCGTGTACCGCGTGTGCTTCGGCATGGCCATGTTCTTCCTGCTCTTCTCCTTACTGATGATCAAAGTGAAGAGCAGCAACGACCCAAGAGCAGCGGTGCACAACGGGTAAGATGCAGAAATGGGAACTGAGATGGACGGTGCGGGCGTGTGAGATGCGGCTACTGTGAAAATAAAGCCTGGGGCTGAGCACACCGCTCAGATTTCCTGTTCCACAGAGAGTTTCGGAGCAGCTGGAGGAGCGTTCTTGCAGTCGAGGGCACTCAAAGTTGTTATTCGTAGAGATGGCAGATTAATTTTGCAAGAGGAAGAGATACACGTGGCTTTCACCTTTCAGAGGCTGAACTATGGCAATGGATAATCCGTCCAGATGTTTCCCAGGATTAGAGATTCTGCTTTTGTCCAAAGATGACAAAATTCAGAGATGAATAATGGTACTAAGTTTCATTCCACTGAGATTTTTTTTTAACAAATAGAAAGATTAAAAAGCCTCATCTCTCCCCTGGGAATTACATTCCTCTAACTTTGATGTTTGTAAGGGGTTGCTTTTTTCTGAACAGTTTTATTTTCAAAATTACAAGTGATGTATCTATATAGATGTATAACATCTTTTCCCGCTCTGCTGTCTTTTCATCAGTCTCGCCTCTGCATAAAAGAGTGAGTTATATATTTAGTTTCTGAGCTTCACACTAATTTTTTTCTGTTATATTTCACTATAGTTAGGATTATCAGACAGAAGATGGAGGTGGAATTTCAGCTTGAGGGTTGACACAAGTGGTAGTTGTTATCCAGGCTCAGCCTGTGTGTCATGCAGCTTCTTGAACCAGGGAGATGTAAATTTTTGTAGTAGAGCATGATGCTAAAAAGCATTAAAACCATTTATGGTGCCCAGTCTTGTGGTCTAAGCAGTCACTGTGACCACCTACTTTTTCAAGATACTTGTATTTAATGGAAGCTATGAACAGCTAAGCCATACAAATGAAGAAGTTATTTTATTTTATATTTAGTATATTAAGATTAAACATTTCTAGCATAAAATGAGAAAAAACTTCAGATAATTTCTGTAGGGAAAAAAGAAAATAATCAAGACTGAGCAGAATATTGCTTTGTTTACTACTTTTGTTTCTGTCGGTCTAAAGAAAAAGAGGCCAGGTACAGTATTAAGCTGTGTTGGCAGCAGTAACTCAGTTCAGCCTTTCCCTCCACCCTGCTCTGTTCAGGGCAACATACTTGCTGCAAGCAAAAAGAAAATGGTTCAGGTACTTTCTGTATCAACACTTTGTAGTTTGAGTTTTTTGTTTGGGGTTTTTTTTAGTTTGTTTTGTTGTTTGTTTGTTTTTTACAATAAAAGACACCTCTTACATGATGTGGAATATTTTTTTTTTTTACCCAAAACTTAAGTGTTTGGGATCTTTTTGATACCATTATCTGGAGTTGTGCTCTCCAGTAGGAATTTTGGTAGTATTTATGCAACCCATAGCAGTATATTGTAGGCAATCTAGTGTCAGCACTAGGATAAAAAGAAAATGATGTGTTAACTGTTATTGGTAAAATATTTAATAATGTTACTTCCAGCACTTCTGTAATAACTAGTTGCTTCAATAGTATGCATTACAGGTAGCTTTATGAAAACCAGAGATTTTGATTTTTGAAATTGTATGTATCTTCAGTAATGCTTCACAATGTAATCTTCCTGTCAGTGATTTGAAATATTCAGAGTATTGGGTTTTCCCATGCATGTGTGCTAACTCTTTCACACTTGCATGCAAGGTAGGCCCAGTAATGTGGTCCGGTGCCAACGTTCACCTTCTTTGCTGTTGTAACAGCAGTCAGAATGGTTTCTTGCCTCAAGATAATAATAATAAAAACAATTCAGTTATGATGTTTTCACAAGATTATCACTGACTTGCACAGAATGTATAGCAATTGTGTTACTTTTGACTATCATGTACTTTATATGGGTAGAGCATTAAGATACCTTAAGTCTGGAGTTAGAGAAGAAATTTATACAGACTTGAACCTGTTCTTATTTCTATAATTGAGAATGATATTGATTTAAAAAAAAAAAATTGCACATGTGGATTCAAAAACTAGTTTTAGTGGGGTACATATTACACAGTAAATGTTATCGGTTAATTCAGCTTTCAAGCTGGGTTTAGTAACTTATTTATATTCCAGTGAATTAGTCCATTTTTCTATATTCTGTACTTCTGTCATCTTGCATAGCTCCTCTTGACATAATTGGAATTGGATCAGAAAAAACTTCAGCAGTTGCCTGACTTTTTTATTTTTTATTTTTAATTTCCTTTTAGGTTCTGGTTCTTTAAATTCGCAACAGCAGTTGCAATTAGTGTTGGAGCTTTCTTCATACCAGAGGGACCGTTTACAACTGGTAAGGAAATACTGTCTTCCACTGTATCATGGTGCAATCGTAACTGGTTCTAAAACAGTGCATCCTGATGTCTTACAGTTTTTATTGTTGCTGTGTAACTGTAGCACTTTGCTGTGTTTAGGGACATGAAGACAGGATGGTAAATTATCTGTGGTTCTGAACTGGTTTTGCTTTATTTCCCTTTTAGTGTGGTTTTGTGTAGGTATGGCGGGAGCATTCTGCTTTATTCTTATTCAGCTGGTCTTGCTCATTGACTTTGCCCACTCCTGGAATGAATCTTGGGTTGAAAAAATGGAGGAAGGAAACTCAAGATGCTGGTATGCAGGTAAAGGACTGTACTACAATCAAGTTCTAAATTTAATTGTGCATTATGTTAAATAAGTTTTCATTGAGTAATGCATTTTACCAGAGCAGAAGGGCTGTGTTATGCATAAGTGTAACTTTCTCAGATGGTGTAGTTCAGCTCCATTGTCTTGCTGTCTTTTTGATGTCAAGTAAATAAAGGGAGGGGGCAGAGAGAGGGTCAGCAGCCTCTGAGTAATAAGATCTCATCCCTGGGAGCAGGGCATCACTTCATGATGGCAGAGAAGTGGTAATTGTAGGTTTTGGGTTTTTTTTTTTTCAGCCACGGGCTTTTTTATACCTTAGCACTCATTAAAAGTGAACCTGCCTGTTAGAGCTTCATGTTGAGCATAAGCAATTAATTGTTTTTTTCTGTCTGCCAGTCAGTCATTCTTCGAAGGTGTGTGCTGAGTGAAAGGCCAAGGTAGTGAAGGAGAGTACAAGTCATCTCACTGGATAAATGATGTGTTAGTGTTAATAAAGCATTTCAGATGCGATCATTTAGGTGTTTCAAAGGGGAGCACTGCCTGTCTTCATGCACTGGCCACTTCACTCTTTAATGTTTTTAATAAGGTGGAATTTGGAAATAGGATTTTGTCTTTCCTTTTCCTGGAGAAGTCGTTCTTCAGTTTCTTTTCTCAGCTTTTAGCCAAAGTGTACGTAGTGCAACTGTATTCCTTCATACTTGTTCTTCTTGGTTGCTGTTAGAGCACTGGAGAATTGGGTATGGCTTCAGGCTTATGAGCTTGTGTGTTCATTTATGAACGTTTAACACCATTGATGGTGTTTTCTTTTTTAACACCTCAAGAGTATTGAGAGGAACTTCCTTTACATTTCACTGCTCTCTAATTCTTTCATTGTATACTGTATCCAAAACCCGATAATCATGCAGTATCATTTCAATTTTAATACTCTCTGATGTTAACCAGTTTCACTCTGTTTTTGTCTCTTTTCACAGCTCTGCTGTCAGCTACAGCTGTCAATTACCTGCTGTCTCTAGTAGCCATTGTCTTGTTTTATGTTTATTACACTCATCCAGAAGGTTGTTCTGAAAACAAGACATTTATCAGTGTCAACATGCTGCTGTGTATCGGAGCTTCGGTCATGTCAATTCTGCCGAAGATTCAGGTATTCTTCTAATTCCATTATCTTTTGGGTTTTTTTTTCTATATTATCAGTCCCAGAAACCTATAATATAATCATACCTGAGATCTTTTAATTGCCTAACTTTGCTGTTTCACGACTTCTTCATACAGGAATCTCAGCCAAGATCTGGTTTGCTGCAGTCTTCTGTGATCACAGTGTATACAATGTATTTGACTTGGTCAGCTATGACCAATGAACCAGGTAAGTGTAGTAACAATTTGGGACTTTCTGGGTAACCAGCTCAGCAGTAAGTTGTATTTTCACCTTTTTGCAAGGCAGTACTAGAATGAGGTACTGTGATGCATACAAGTTAGAGGCAGGACTGGTTAGTTTGTGTTCTCTCTCCCCGATCCTGACCTTCTGTAATAATACTGAAGAAATAGTTCTTCCAAAGATAAGAGCAAGTGAAAAAATACGTTATGTTTATCGTATGGAAGAATTTCTACCCATTATTGGCAGGATTGCAGGATTCTAAACCTTAGATTTTGCAGATTACCACAACTCTTCCAAGATGTGTGGACAGTTAAGCTCCCTGCCAAGGTTAAAGTTTCTTACATGGTGACTGGGATGATACTGATGATATTTCTCCTAACTGAGGATTTAAAAAAACCCAAACCTATTAATAAATGTTTTCAATGTTTCTGGTGTCTAAAAACAACTGAGCATCGCTTAAAAAAAAAAAAAACCCAAACCCCAAACAAAAAAAACCCCAAAAACAAAACAACAAAAGCCAAAAAACACCCCCCACCTCCACCCCCCTGACATTCTGGTGATTAAAATAAACTGCCAAGTATTGATTTTGGTGTTTTTAATTTGCTTTCTGGCCCTTTTATCTTAATTATGGACAGTCTTTTGTGCTTCTGTGTAACAGCGTGCATATCAGTCATATCTAATTCTTGCAGTAATTAAGGGGAAATAAGATGATCTGATACTTCTCAGCTGTTTCATGGATGCTGTGGAACTGTCGATACTATAAAGCTGACTTTGTGGCATTCTTTTCCAGTTCTGAGATGACTCTGGTACATCATCTATAGACTTGTATGGTTGTCAAACTGGTTTTCTAGTGGTGGAATTTCTAAAGCTTAGTATGCAGAACACTTTTTATTTTGTTGTGTCTCATTATGTGAGATGGAACAGTAAAGCAGTTGGTGCATATCTTTATATAAGTTTAAAATCCTTTATCTACTCAGGGAGACAGATTTTTATGCCGCGTACTGTCATTTGCCTGCTTTGGAGAGACTCAACAAGCTAAAATTAGATTCAAAGCTTTTTTGCTTCATGACTGTCATGGTCACAAAATTCCTTTCTGTTACTGTGCCTTCAGTCTGGAATTGTACCATTAAATATTTGTTCTGTTGTTGTTTTATATAAATTCTAATGTAATTTCCCCCCCAGACAGGCGCTGTAACCCGAGTTTGCTGAGCATCATTGGTTACAACAGCACCACCACTCCAACCCAAGGTCAGGTAGTTCAGTGGTGGGATGCACAAGGAATTGTAGGACTGGTTTTGTTTTTGCTCTGTGTTCTCTATTCGAGGTAAGATTCCTTTAAAAAACAAAAAAGTTCCCGTGAACTTGTATTACTTCTCATTGTCAGGTACTAAATTGTGTTTATTTGGCTAACTGCACTGTGGTGTTTCCTGACGAATACAGCATCCGGACATCCAACAACAGCCAAGTTAACAAGCTGATGCTCACCAGCGATGAATCAACACTGATAGAGGATGGAATGCCCAGGAGTGACGGCTCCCTTGATGATGATGATGTTCACCGAGCCATAGACAATGAGAGGGATGGAGTGACTTACAGTTACTCCTTCTTTCATTTCATGCTTTTCCTGGCATCACTGTATATCATGATGACACTTACCAACTGGTACAGGTATGTACATTTGATAATATATTGTGCTAATAATGAGCAGACAAGATGCTGTCTTGGTGGACAGGGAGGTATGAGTTGTGTGCTGTGAGGAATGTAGGACCTGAATGGGACTTCACAAGGGAAGTGCACTCTTTGATCTGTGTTAAATGAATTGTATTTGAAAATTGGAGTAGCCAGCCTTGTTCACAAGTGCCTGTTGTGCTTTCTAGGATAATTCTCGTGATTCAGTGGGACTGCTGAGATGTGTCCTGAAAAAAAACAGGATCAATAGAATCTTAAATTCTGTAACAACTAAAAATAAGTAAACACCAGGCCCATTCCTGGTACAGCGAGCTGTAAAAAGGAGAGGTTGGACATGTTACATCAGCAGGTGCAGGGAGGTGATCCTTCCCCTCTGCTCAGCACTGGTGGGGCCACACCTGGAGTGCTGGGTCCAGTTCTTGGCTCCCCTGCACAAGGCAGATGTGGAGATACTGGAGAGAGCCCAGCAAAGGACCACAAAGATGACTGAGGGACTAGAGCATCTCTCATATGAGGAGAGGCTGAGAGCTGGAACTTTTGGAGCCAGGCTTTTGTCACTGGTGCCCAGTGACAGGGCCAAAGGCAGTGGGCACACACGGGAACACAGGAGGTTCCCTCTGAACATTGGGAAATGCTTTTTTGCTGTGAGGGTGACCAAGCACTGGAATAGGTTGCCCAGGGGTGTGTGGAGTCTCCATCCCTGGAGGTACTCAGAAGCTGTCTGGGTGTAGTCCTGGGCAACCTGCTCTAGATGTCCATGCTTGAGCGGGTGATTGGACCAGATGACCTCCACAGGTCCCTTGCAACCTCAGCCATTCTGTGATGGGGTCTTAGTGGAAGGCAGTTAGGTAGTCTGCTCCCTGAAAAATAATCTTCAAGATAAAATAGTCCTCCTGTGTGTGAATTGTTACTCAGGTGGTCTGTTCACTCTGTACCTTTGCCAGTAGTATGGTAACAGCTTGAGCAGGTAATTCTTCAGAATTTTTTAAAAATTTATGGTCTGTGTTAATTCATTAAAGGACAATTTGTATCAAAATAGCAACACTAGAGAAGTTTTTTCTTCAGAAGTAGCTCTTAATAGTCCTGCTGTGGATGTGATTTGTGGCCCTGCTTGGGTCAATCTGGCATCAAGATTATGAATTCTTCTAGGTGTTGTGTTTTGGCTAGCTGAAATGCACTGTCTGTATCTAGACATGCTGTCCATTTCCTGCCTTTCCACAGATCTGCTTAGAGATTCCTTGCCATTATTTCTGCTTCTTGACAGCTTCTCTTACTAAGTATTTTTTGGGCTGCTGTTGCCTTCTACCTTTCCTGTGACACCAACTCAGAAATGGTGTTCTTACACAGATGGGTGTGAACGGCCGGGAGGAAGAAGGGTAGAGATGTCCTGTGAGGTGTGGGACTGAAGGGAAAACGAGGCACTGTGAGAAGGGTGTTGGAGAGTGGCTGACTGCGCACAGACAGGTCCTACTGAAAGAAAAATTGCAAATTATCTCTTTTCATTTCCTTCTTTCACAGTCCGGATTCTTCTTACGAGACAATGACCAGCAAATGGCCGTCTGTCTGGGTGAAGATATCTTCCAGCTGGATTGGCATTGTGCTGTACGTGTGGACTCTGGTTGCCCCGCTGGTTCTGACAAACCGTGACTTTGACTAAGCTGTGCTGCTCTCTAGGGAGATGATTGTGGTAGCGTCACCGTGTCTCTGAAACAAACAGTGTTGCAGATAGTAGTGCAGTTGTAAATACGTGTGCGTGTGTGTGCGCGCTGTCCATGTAGTACGCCCCGCTTCATTCTGCATGATTAACTTGAATCATGTCTCCTGTCATTTCACTAAATGACTTTTTCTAGCTGAGCTCAGTGACAATTGTTATCATGGTGGTTTTCATAGGATTACTCCTAGATTGAGTGCTTCGGGAGCAAGAGATGTAACATCAAGGCCTTTCGGAAGTAGGTTTTTTTTTCCCCTCAATTGCATTAAATAGTTGCAGGGAAAAAGTGCAAGAGTTAATTAGGGTAACAAAATTAGGGTAACAAACCAGTATTAGATCCGGCTTCGCAAGCAAAGGGGGGGCTGCCTTTGATAATCCCCGTTGCCTTGATCCCAAAGTCTTGAGCAAGCGTTAGACTCGGCATTGTGCATGTTGGAGTTTACGGGACACCTTGCAGCGCTTTGGCACGAACAGCCCGACCTCTTCCCGTACCGAGGGCAGCAACACCTTTAGCACAGGTGTTAAAGGGGGAGGCTTGCACCTGAAGCTGCAGAGGAGCTCATGTCCTCCTTCGTGTCCGGTGTGTCCCGTTGCAGACAGGGGGACAGACACCCTGGGGAAAAACATCCTGGTCTCAGATGCTCAGAAGCATGTTTTTAAGGCACCTGTTTACAATGTGTATCTATATACTATTATTATTATTACTATTATTTTTTAAGTAGTTTGAAGGGGATGGGTGTGCTGTAATTTATTGCTGTTTCGTGTGCCACTTTCTTGGCTAAGCTACAATCACAGTTTGGAAGGAGCGGAGTGGTGAAGCTGTGTAAGCCCCTTTAGAGGAATTTTTTTAGTACTGTGTTTAAAAAAGAAACAGGAGGAAAAGGAGCACTGAAATGACAGCAATTAAGAGGTTTGCATTAACGGAGGCTTTTCAACAACAGTGTTTCTTAATATATTTGAGGCTAAATTTTGAAATCTTTTAATGTATTAGGTATTTTGCTTGTTCTCCATTGCCAGGGAGGGACTTGAGCCTAGAAAGTCTAAATCTAGGCCTGGGGTAAGACATTAACCAGTTGGATTAAAATGCCGTATAATTCCTGTGCAGTTATGAAATCTTAAAAGCTTTTGTGCTTGCTGCTTTAAACTGAACTACGTAAGCTGCGTTATTTATATCTCTGTTACTTGCTACAGCTTGAGACTAGAGCAGCCTGACTGGGAGTGACCCTGAGCCTTCAACAGGTGTCATCTGTTCCTGTGGTGTTCACACTGTTACTTCCTGTTGCTAATTATTCTCTAAGCTTTTATTTTAATTCTGCACCTAAACACTGACATGTACTGCAGAAATCTGGTGTGTCAGCCAAACTTGAAATGGCAATGGAAGGATTAGTAAAGGCTTGTAATAATTTGGAATATGTTGTTACCTTATTAATAAACAAATTTGGATGAAGATGGCCAGTGACTTTGTGTCTCATACTGCTGCCACATGTGGACACTGTAAGGGTTTGTGTTGCGTTCTCATCTTCTGTTCCTGGGGTATTTTATAGCACCTGGCAGCTGAGGAGCAGCAGCAGAATGTGCTGCAAAGCAGGACCTGCAAGGCTGGCAGTTCTGGCTCTCTGGGACATCACATATAACCCCCTGTGTGCAGCTTTCTGACAGTTCTTCTCTCAGTGCTCTTTGCAACCATCTCTGAAAACATGAATGTGCTTCACACCTGTACCAGCAGCATCAGCTGCTGCTTCATATTGTACCTGTTTGTTAAGTCTGGATAAGACACCTGAATACCAGATTTATGAGTCCTGTAACATTAAATAATTAGGAAAATTTTGAGTGCAGTGGCAGGGTTGTGGAAGGTGTTTTTCCTGTTGCATCTCTGAAGTTACTAAGATCCAGTTTCTCCCTTGACTGAACCACCTTGCACACTCAAGCCTCTGAGGGCAGAAAATATTTATCTTCAGTTATGGTTTAACTTACTGCTTATATTAAGGTGAAATTACTTGGTTAAAAGTGTCAACTGCACCCTCAGCTAGTTGTAGCAGCCCCTCTGGTGTTTTCAGCTGTGTAAGGCCTGAAAAATACAGGCTCTTAAATCCACGCCCAACTCTTAACAAGTATCACACTTAAGTAACATTTATTTTTCAGAATAGATGGTCCAAGTTAAAAGTACTCATGCAGTTGAGGGGCCTGGTGGCCGTACAGAACTCTTCCCCAGTTTGTGCTATGTGTGAGCACTTCCACTGAAGTGAAAGTAAGGCAGAACCAAGAGTCAGCAAGGTACAGGCACTTTGTTCCCAGTCCAAGCAGGGAAAAAAAAAGCCTACATCAGGTCCTGGTCCCCCCACCCCCAAAAAAGCTTCATGTTTGTTAAACAAAACTTGTAAAAAATACAAAAAACCCCAAGATAGAGAAAGTCAGTGCTCCCTAACCATACACTACAGTTTACGTCATCGTATATAAGACCAGAAGTATAAGAAATCATAAATCAAAGCTTACTATTAACAAGTGTTCAGTTACCTGGGATATGTAGCGATATGTGTAATACCAAGTATGTGACAGCAGTACAGCAACAGTCTGACCTGGTATTGCCAGCCGTGTCTAACAGCTTGTCTAACCACGTAGTTAACTGCTCATAGGAAGTAACATAGGAAAGGGATTTTAGATTCCATGTTATCTGGTTACATAAAACAGTGATTTACAAAAAACTCATATACCAAACAATATTCTAAATAAATAGTTCATCTTCATGACTATATACAGAGTCCCCCTTACATTAGTTATCCAAGAACGGCATGTCTGTGTCCATGGGCGCTGGGGCAAGTTCACATAGATAGAACAGCGTGGCTTCGCTCGCTTCCGCCTCTGTCAGCGGCTCCAGCCGCACCAGTTTGCTCTGGGTGGGTGCGGGATCCAGGCCACTCTCCAGGAGCTCATCCACTTCCAGGGGCTTGTCAACAGAGGAAGGAGTTCCAGCCACAGAGCTCCCACTCTCCGTGGCAGAGCCTGGGTTCCCATCGAGGAATGCAAGGAGTGGAAAGGCAGTGTACTGTATGAGTTGCTTATCTAAGGGAAACAAATTCCCAAAACATGAGAAATTCACGTTCAGAAGGAAAAAGGCAAAATACACCCCACAGAAGTTATTTAGAGAATACTTAATAAAGAACATTATAGGCATTTGTTTAAAATGAGCAAATAAAGAATTGTTACAGTCATGCATAACATTGTTTGTTCAGATTCTCCTGCAGAAACATGTTTCTCTGTACCTAGTGCAGTTCCAAAAACCTAAAAAGCAAGTCTAAAAAATTTTGTTTTGGTCATTTTCTTATCAGCATGACACAAAATCAGACAGAGAGCAAATAACTGAGAGAGTTTTTAGAACAACACTTGTTCAGCTGTTGAACTGTTTCAACAAAACACTACAACTAACCTGATCTGGGCTTAGAAACTTGTGTTTCCTGTGAAGCTGCTGGACCAGCATTATTCTTGGTAGTTTCTATTCCCTTTGTCTCCATCTGGAAAAATCACAAGCAAAATCTTAAACACATGGTTAAAGCCTTTTCCAATGCTGCTAGAACACAGCTGACCAACTATTAAAATTTAAATTTTTATTTGTGAAAGGATGCAGCGGTATCAGTTGCCCACACTAAGAGACCTTGGCTGAGAAAACACAATAGAAACGACACAGGCTTACTCAAGCAGGAACCAAAAGCAATGCTCATAAATGAGCAGACAAATTCAAAGGGGCAGATCTTTGCTCCACTGCTTATTCTTGTGTTTCTTTCCCCACCAGACAACACAAGTGGAAATCTGTTCTGTCAAAGTGTGTGTGCCATCTTCACAAGTACTAAAATCTTAGATGATACAAAAGTCAAGGGACTGGTACAACGAACAGGTTATTGACCTTAAGGTGATACGAATTTTAAAGGACATTAGCGTGCTTTTCCCTTTTCTGTTTAAAACCTAACAAACCAGGTGCAGTCTTCCTATTCTCATGGAAGTCTTCACAGCCAGAGCATGAAAAAAGTGCTATTATATTAGTACAGAAAACAGTAAAGGATGAGTAAAGTTTCCATCTCTCACTACTGAGTACACTGAGCAATGGATGTAAGACTTACTTTGTTATTAGTGATATGGTCTGTGGGATTCATCTGCACGGAGCTTGTAAAAAGCTGAGTAAGACAAAACACAAAGTTTAGGTATCTCAGTGTTGCTATTAAGAATATAATACAATACTTGTCATCACTGTGTGTGAGAATAATCCCTGTACTGAATGTTTTCACCTCTATCAGGATTAGAGTTTTATTTACAGGTAGGTACCACTTTTGCAAAGAAAACCGAGCGCTGGAGCGTAATGGCTTGGAATTCCACGAGCCTCAGTCACAAAGGAAACAACCGTTATTACGTCTCACTGAGACTAACAGGGTTTGCTGTGGTCTTAAAATACCAATTCCTTCTTAAATTGCTGCATGGAGAATTCTGGGTACAATAAGGAAGTCGACCCTGATCAAGTCTGCAAGTGACCCCAAACTGGGAGGAGCCATCAATACATGGGAGAGTAGAACTGCTGATATGAGGGATGTCAGCAAGGTGGGAGAGGGGCCAACAGGTACTCCCATCAAGTTCAACAGCCAAACGCAATTGGGACGCGATGACCTCACAGGCTGGCCCAGGCTAGGGACCAAACAGGGAGCCACTCCTTGCAGAGGGACCTAGGAGTCCTGGTAGACGACAGCCTACCATGAACCCACGGCAGGGCCTTGCTGCAGGGAGGCACGCTCTGCCACAGGCAAAGCAACTATGATTTGGTGGAATCACACACTTCTCTATGTACCTGAGACCACCTGGGGAAGACTGTCCAGTTCTAGGCCTCCCAGTACAAGAGTTTTCAAACTAGAGGGTGTCTGGAGGGACGCAGATGTTTTGGGGCTTATGACATACAAGAGGCTGAGGGAGCTTAGCTAATCTTGTCTGGAGAGGGCAAACGAGGATAACGGCTTCTGAAGAGTAGTTACAGAGAACACAAACTCCACAGGGGTGGACAAAGCACAAGAGGCAAAAGCTACAAGCTGCAGCAGGGAAATTCTGACTGACATAAGGGAATTCTTAATGAAGAAGAGTCAAGCACTGGAACTGGCACCCAAGAGGCTGTGGCATCTCTCTTTGGAGATTTCAGAATTTGAGTCAAACAAGGTCCCAAGTAACATGATCCAACTTTCAAGCTGGCCCTGCACAGGTCCCTTCCAACTCAGACCATTCTACCTGACATAAATCTGAAGAGAAATTGAGAACATATAAATACTCCTAAGAAATAACCTGAAATGGCAGAGAAACTTGTAAAATAAATGCCAAGAACCTTTCTAACCCCAGTTGATTGAGAACACCATAGATGATGCACTGGCCTATTTCAAAGCAACAGTATTGATCTAACTGGTGCCCTAGTTCATGTAGCGACAAACATGAGCACTATTTCATTAACAAAGCCATTCTTCAATCAAAACTTCAGGTATTTACTTGAGCAGTGGTGTGGCACCAAGAATTATACCAGTGCTCCAGAAGCACATATTCACAAATATTTGTAACTTTCCTTTTTTAAAGGGAAGAAAGACAACAACAACAACAAAAATCTGTTGTGTTTTACATCTCTATTAAACAGTAGCAACCCACACAAATATTTTCTGTAGTGTATTACTAAAATACTTAAAATAAACAGTGAAAATTACATCGACCAGGAGATCCGGACCTATGCTGAACTGTCGTCCTGATAACATAGCTTGGAAGTCCTCTAAACTGCAGTCGATACTGTCAAGATAATCCAGAAGTTCAACTCTAGAAGACAAACAATATTTTATTGCTGTAACCTTCAACAAAAGGAAGAGAAACTCACTATCAAGCTTTACACAGATGTGTGACATACATTTAAAAACCTTCACCAGAACTGGAATGAACCAAGTCTTTTATTGGAAACAACCTCTGGAAAAAAATGAGAACTTTGAAAACTTTGAGCTTCCTTAGAGGAGAACCCAAGTAAAGCAGGCAGGTGCTATGAAACAGGATCACATCAGCAAAACACTATGACATGACATCAGCAGATGTGATTCTTGCATCCAGGTAGCCCTAATGCGTCCCATCCGCCTGCAAGAGCTACACAGATAAATCCTGACAGTTTAAGAACAATATCCACAACATTACATTGTCAGATTATGTACCCCAACTCACTTGCTTCATGATGAAATTCAGAGGTCCCATCTTAAAATAGAAGGATCTTTAGAAACTGGTTAGAATAAAGGTGACCTATAAGGTTAAAGTTCTTAAGAGAAACCTGACACCGCTTCCCACAGCATTCTCCTGGAGAAACGGGCTGCTCATGGCTTGGACAGGCACACTCTTTGCTTGGTGGAAAACTGTCTGGATGGCTGGGCCCAAAGAGTTGTGGCAAATGGAGTTAAATCCAGTTGGTGGCCAGTCACACAAGTGGTGTTCCTCAGGGCTCAGTATTGGGGACAGCTCTGTTTAATATCTTTATCAATGATCTGGATGAGGGGATTGAGTGCACCCTCAGTAAGTCTGCAGATGACACCAAGCTGGAGGGAAGTGTTGATCTGCCTGAGGGGAGGAAGGCTCTACAGAGGCACCTGGACAGGTTGGATCAAGGGCCCAGGCCAATTGTATGAGGTTCAATAAGACCAAGTGCCAGGTCCTGCACTTGGGTCACAACAACCCCATAGAAGGCTACAGGCTTGGGGAGGAGTGGCTGGGGCCTGGGGGGGGGGGGTCAACAGCCGGCGGAACAGGAGCCAGCAGTGTGCACAGGTGGCCAAGAAGGGCAACAACACCCTGGCCTGCATCAGCAATAGTGTGGCCAGCAGGAGTAGGGAAATGATTGTCCCCCTGTACTCAGCACTGGTGAGGCTGCACCATGAGTACTGTGTCCAGTTTTGGGCCCCACACAGAGCGTGTCCAGAGAAGGGCATCAAAGGTGGTGAAGGGTTTGGAGCCCAAGTCTTATAAGGAGCAGCTGAAGGTACTAGGGTTGTTTAGGCCAGAGAAGAGGAAGCTGAGAGGAGACCTTAACACTCTC
Source organism: Antrostomus carolinensis (assembly GCF_000700745.2). Taxonomy (NCBI): domain Eukaryota; kingdom Metazoa; phylum Chordata; class Aves; order Caprimulgiformes; family Caprimulgidae; genus Antrostomus; species Antrostomus carolinensis. The sequence continues at coordinate 21,484 of NW_010315717.1, forward strand.
TACACTACCTGAAAGGAGGCTGTAGTCAGGTGAGTGTTGGTCTCTTCTCCCAGGTAACAAGCAACAGGAGAAGATGAAATATCCTCAAGTTGTGCCAGGGGAGGTTTAGATTGGACAGTAGGAAAAATTTCTTCACTGAAACAGTTGTCAAGTATTGGAACCAGCTGCCCAGGGAAGCGGTTGAGTCGCCATCCCTGGGGGTATTTAAAAGACGTGTAGATGAGGTGCTTAGGGACATGGTTTAGAGATGGACTTGGCAGTGTTAGATTTGTGGATGAACTGGATGATCTTAAAGGTCTTTTCCAACCAAAATGATTCTGTGATTCTATGGTACTATTCAGTTCTTTTTACTGCAGTCAAACAAACAGTTCTAATACTTGAAAAAACAAAAGACCAGGCTACTCACTTTCCAAGAAGATTTATGTTCTGTGAAATTACTCCGTTCTCATTGAGTATGGAATCCATCATTGAGACTGGATCTTCTGCGGTTAAAGTTGACTGGTTATTCAGCTGTATAGCACTTGACATGAGAGGGCTTGTACTGTCACCGACAGAACTGAGGGGGTCATTAGCTGGGACAGCAACTGATTCTGTGCTTTTATCCTCTTGAATTACAGGGGCATATTCTTCTTCATTATCGTCTTCCACAATTACAATATCGGGAGAATGACTACAGCTGTAAGATGAGACAAAGGAATTAAAGTATTTAATGCACTAATTTAAACTGGTATTATTCCATGGGTTTAGTTACTTCTCATTTTAGTCAAGCTACTATAAGGAAATAAACTTTCCTACTGCTTTTTAATACAAAACACAGCAAGATACATCTACATTCCACTGATACAGTGCTGTAAGGCTCAATACAGTTAATGCAGCTCAGCTAGCAGATGCTGTTGCACTAGACCACAGTAACAGCTACTAAAAAGATATAGGAACACTGACGTTTCTTGCATTAGAACGACTATAAGCTTGCGTATAAATGTAAAGTATGTAACAAGTGGACCAAAGCATATGAGGCCGTCAAACTAGACAGACAATACGTATTTTGCATCTTTCCTGTTGAACAGAATCAACTCTGGAGCATCCATAACAAAGGATCTCAGCCAATAGTGCTGTAGTTAATTAACCTTGGTACACATACCAGGGAGCCCACCTAAAAACCAAGAGAGAGTCTCAAATAATTTGCTTCCCTCCATATTCTGGTCTTCTCAACTCTTTATGTAGCTGTTAGTTGTGCTGTCTCTCTATCACAGCCTTATCTTCATGAAGCTCTTATAGCAGAGAACGCATTCCCAGACAGCAGCTGAACAAGAACAAGGGTACTTGTTCAAATGTAAGCTAGAAATAACTGTTTTATTCCATGAGGCATAATACAGGCCCTATCAATATAATGCAAATCAGGAAGGGAGCTGCATCTCAATCCCAGGACTAAGTTGCCACTGCTCACAGCTGAAAGACGAGCTGCTTCTATAGTACAGACAAGAAGGAACATAGTCACTATATTCACAAACACTTGGGACCGAAAAAAAAAACCCCACCCTGAAATTAAGTGGCTTAATAAAGTTCAGAGACCACCTGAACACCTAACAAACAGCACATGCAAATTATTCTCCATAAAAATCTGTCCAAACAAGGGAAGTAATTCCTGTCTGTATCCATAACCAAAAGTAAGAAGACATCACTTTATCTTTGGAAAAGAGTGCAGTAATACAGATTGCTTCTCACTAGTTTCTATACTCAGCATATTAAAACTCCAACAGACAAATTAACTACTTGGAATAAATCCAGAGATCAATAAACCAGAATCTAGTGTGAATTCACAGATGAAGCTTCTGTATGTACAGGAGTATTGAATATTTCTGACCACTTCATTAAAAAGAATTATCTAAGACATCTAAACTATTGCATACAATACAACACTGAAAGCAAATTATCTATATAGACTTCTAGAGACTTCTTACTTGGAAGAATCTGAAGTGGTATCTTCATTTGCTTCTGGTGTAATGGGAAGATTTTCTTCATCGCCCATAGGATTTTCTTCATCACCCACATCCTCAGTGACATCATAAATAATAATGTCATCTGAAATCTGTTCCCTTTGTTTTAAGCCCTCATTTCTGTTGAGAGGTACCTGAGAATTATTTAAAAAGAGTCAGAGGGCAGAAGGACAATGAGCTTCAGCATTCTGACAGTTATCACTGTATCTTACAATGCTTCAATTCTAATGAGGTGTAAGAGCTTTCCTACACCTTGAAGGTTACAAGCTATATGTATAGATCTACATTTAACAGAAAAAAAACATACAAAGTTGGAGAACAGCAGCTAAAGAAAAACATGTTTGGCAAATACTACAGGCATAGAAATAAAAATATACTAGTACTGTCAGCAAAAGCAACAAAACAGCTGCGACAACAGGACTACACAAGAACTAAAAATACTAAAACAGTGACTGCCATTTAAATAGTTCCTTGTTACAAAGCTATTAATTTTAATACTACGCTAGGCACTCATTCTAATGATTTCCCCACCAACCATTATCTGGACAGCAGAAAGTAACTTTCAGAGGCATAACATATTCAAATGGCACAGGATTTTGCTGGGTTGGATGCTGCCTTGCAGAGCAACACGCTGGATCCTTGTCCCTGTATGGGGCTAAGGGAGCCCAACTCTCAGAGGTGACACCACAACACACGTGTGCTATTTCTAACAGCGCTATTATTCAAAGCAAACTGCTTTCAGTAGGATCACACCGAGTTGTATTTAATACACAGGTAACTGGCTTCTATGTGCTTATCAACACACTTGTCTTCTGAAGGAAACACAACATGCAATATTGCTTCTAAAAGTTGACAGCTCTCAGTTCACAGCTATGTTTTATTGCCCATAAGACAAACTACTTCATCTGCAACCCTCCACCCCTTCCTTCATTGTAACAAAGAGTACACATAAAAAATCTTACATGGTGGTTACTGTCCGCTGGTTCTTTCACAATCTGTTGAAATACATTCGACTTTGCAGGTCCATTAGTGTTCAGAAGCAGAGGCCTAAATCAGAAAAAGTAAAGGAAGAAAGCCACCTCAAAACTAATTCTTTGGTTTTGGTCAACAAAACATGTCAGTAGGTTGACTGGACAGCAAGTTTTCACGATCATATTTACCTCTTGCGTTTTAGGCTCACTAGCTGGTTATTCTGCACCAAGGTAACAATAAACTGTACAATCTATAAGGAAAAGAAGGCTATTGTTAGTCACTAATTGTTTCTCTCATTAACACCAAGATACCTTATAGCATAAGACTTCAAGAACAAACTCTACATAAACAGCAGAACACTTATTTTGTGTAGTAACTCTCATATAGAACCGTTCAGAAAATTTAAAAATCATGGTAGAATATAAAACACTGCTGGTAATATCTAAAAAGATTATTCAGTTGTCCGAGAAAGGCTTTTCATAGCAGGTGGTAAGAGCAGACTTTTACACTACATCATACAGTAAACTGAAAAACATCCAGGAACTCAAACTATTACAAGAATTCTAACAGCACTGAGAGAAGGCACATGGGGACGCTGACTGTACACATAACCTGTATCTGTAAACACTGGATCTGGGGAAAGGCATTTTTGACAGATTCAGAATAAAAGACATGTACACTTAACAGTATTCATCAGCTGCCTTTCCTTTTGCATGTTACTTTCTTCCCTTATGTTTTAAATTTAAGAATTAAATGTATGTATCTGGCTTGAACAAACTAGAAAAAAAAAAGAGTCTCTGCTACAAGGCTGCTTTCAGTGTTGCTATTTCTGACATGTAAAAATCTGTAAACGCTCTGCATTTACATCGGTTCTGGGAGATCATAGATCTAAGTGTTAAACTAAGCTAACATAACATATTAACAGTGGGTTCCACTCAATAATCTATTCTTTGGATAACTTCAGAGATATACAGTCAGTGGGTCATTGAAGTGGGACAGCAGTGAATTTCCAATACAGAACTCTCTAAGTCTTGCAGTGAGAAAGAATTTTTCCTGACATCATCCAACACAGAATATTAGTCATCTGATTCCTGAAGTAATAAAATGCGAATGGACCATTTTAAAGGTACCTTAAGGAATGATATATGATGTTCTTGAACCTCTTTCTCTGAAAATGTTTACAAGAGTTTGACTTTATTTTCTGCTTATGGGGTGAAATACCACATAAGATTTGTACACCATCTACCACCTTTTAGCTTTTTCTATTAAAAAGACATTTCATGCACCACAAAAAAAAAAAAAAAAAAGTGAGGGTAAAGCAAGGTAACACGTGGCACAGGACTCCTGTTCCAAAGCACACACTCACTCATTCACATAGGACACTTGAAAGAAGCCTCACCTTCCGAATAACTTGCTGTTGTTGCAACTGTTTTGTTCTCAGTTCTGTCACTTCCCTCCAAAGGGATTCATTCTCCCTGTTTGAAAGGGATCATTTACAAGTCAAACTGAAGCTAAGTTTTAAAATATTTGCATTAATCGCTTTTGTTAAAGACTAGTTGGCTTCATTAAAGCTCTTTGAAATGTGTTTTTAGATTGAGGGCAGGGAGGAAAGTCAGTCAGCCTTGGGAAATAATTACAAAATGGAGACCCAAACACAACAAATAGCCTGCAGAGACTTTCCAGCCCTCTTTAAAAAATAAATTAATAAACCACAAATTTGGCAATTCTTATTACACATACATTCAGCATGTAAAAATTAACAATTTTGTTTCCTTTTCTGTAACAAAGTTACCTTCTCCTCTTCCTTCTAATAATTAAATCCTAAGGAAAGAAATAAAAAAACCCAAGCATACAACTGGTTTCTGGCAGCAGCAAAGGACCAAACAGTAAGAATGATGTTTCCTCTCACCACTGAAAAACAGAGTTCTTAATCAACATAGTTCTTAATCAAGCCTGTTTGTCCTCCCTCACACACCTCGTGTCAGATGCAAGGCACTTGTCAGCAACACTGCATCCACCTTGAAAGCATCTTTCAGAACAAGCTCTCAAGTCACACACGCAGCTGCAGGTCATCCTAACAGCTGCCTCTATTAGCTCGAGCAAAGGGGCACGCTAGGTGCTAAAGTATAACAGGAGCAGAGAAGAGATGGCAGTTTCCATGAAACACTGTCATTTTACAAACCTTGGTTGTCCTAGTGCTCAGGAATCCAGTTACTGAGACAGTATAAAAACTGCTGTGAAGTGGCCCTTGCTACTGTATCCATGAACCTTGCTGTTTCCAACAGCATAAAGTAAGTGTATTAAGAGGTAGATAATGAATATCAAAAGCTTCACTGAATTGGGAAAGACAACACGCTGCCCCCTTCTCTCTTTTGCAGTTTAGTTTTCAACACAGATGTATGACAAAAAAAAGAAGGAAAAATCTCTCCACTGGCGTTTGGGTTTTTAGGAACCTTAAGCTAAGTTTTCAGAAACAGCTGTTTACATGCAGCGTGACGAAGCTTATTACTCCCTCCTCCAACTGCTCCTATGTTCAACATACAATTTACAAGTACAATTCTGTCACAAACCTAACTACTGAGTTCAGGGATTCTGAGCTTTCTCAATTTCTCACCAGCTTTATTAACTTGTTTTGTAGGACTGGGTCTTCTGACTTCCACCTCAGTAATTTTTAAACTTATGGGACAACAACATGGATGTCAAAGACCAACCGTTTTATCTTCTCATCTCTACACACTGTCAGGTTGTTAGCAACTCAATGTCATTTCAGCCAAAGTCAGCCCTGCTCTGGGCAGGGGTTTGGACCTGACGGCCTTCTGAGGTTCCTTCCAACCCAAATCCATCTGCGATTTGAAAAGGGCGAATATGAACATTTTTACCCTAGACTGGCCAGATTCCAATAAAGACTCTTCCTAAACAAAAGAAGTTTGCCTCAGAATATTCTTCCACTCAAGCAATTAGAACTGAAGACTAGAAGTGACAGCATTTACTTCTTAAAACTTGAACTAATCAGTGACCTCTGCCACAGAGGTCCACAATCACTTACATTCCCAATTTAACCTAAGTTAAGGAGTCCTGAGATAAGAGTTATTGTTGAGGTGCTGTAACTTACAGTGCATGAGCTTAAAGTTATATATCCTATCTGTATCTACATACTCTAAAAAATTAAGTAATTTGTGACACACATCACTGATTGTTCAGAGTAAATCATAATAACTAAAAAGGTAATAAATGCAATTCTAAAAATACTCTATTTACATTTGGATTTTAGATTCTGTCCCTCTGTTGCTGAGGTTAACTAGTGAATTTCCAAATTAGAGTTCTAAACAGATTTTTTATAGGCATTAACTCTTCTGCAATTTTTAGCAGTGGGGGAGTGAAAAGAACAACAGGAAATAAAAAGCAATGAGCAAAGACATTAATTGTAGTAATAAACTATTATAAGCAATTTGCACAAACCAAACTCTGCCTCAAACTAAACACAGTAACTACTTCAAAACTGAAGATGTAAACCAGCACACTTTACGCTAAGAGCCACGTTGAATATTCAGCCTCAGCAGCATTATGGAACTATTATTAAAGTTGTTACTTAATTGCCCACTACTAGACAGTTCTTTAAACACCAACATTGCCTATTACTTTTAGCCATATCTGAATATTACATTTTTAACGCAATTATTTTATTGAAACTTAGTTTCCTAAAGCGATATTTAAAGTTAGGCACTACGAAACCCAGTGACACCTAAAAATAGCTCTTTGTCTGATGTCTATTACCAGAACTACTCAGTTTTAGGGATCAGTTGCTGATGGAGCAACTTACCTTTTCAAAGCAGACAATCGAGATTCAATAGTCTCTTGTTTAGTTTGCACCTTTTGAGCACTACTTATTATTTTGGAGAGATCTTCCTGACTTATCTTGTTTTCTTCAGGTCTCGAAGAAGAAACCTTTAAAAGATTAGAATCCAGAAACAGCACTTTCCTTCACTCATTGTTAACTGTTATTTTCTTTTAGCAATCGAGTGTATTTTCTTCTAGTGCTGATAAACTATGATATGCAGTTAATGATAAACCACGCATAAAAAATACAGAAACACTTAGAAATTTCCTCTTACAGCTGTCACATTAGCTTTAGTTGTTACAAACATTTGTGTACATCCTTCAGGCATTCTCCTAACTGCTCTACTTCACAACTGCTTCACAATAACCCAATGTTAATAAGTATATCCCTCTCACCACAGTTGAACTTGCCATATTTCTATTCATTATCTATATTCATCTGACTCACAATAACAGCAGAGCACATTCCAGAATCACATTTAGCAGCATAACAAAACATGTTTATAGGTTTGCCTCCTGTTCTCCTTGGTAGAAAGTTTAATGCTTACAGTAGCTTTGTTCTCAAACAAGCTACATAAACAAGCAGATTGTTACATTAGTGATGGTAAGTCAAAGCATGCTCTGCACTTCCATTTGCAAAATGCTTTATCTGCAGAACTTGCTCATTTTTGCCACCTGTGAGACCTACTCTAACAGCAGCAAAGCAGGTTAGGTAAAGGAGCCTTGGCAAATCTCCCAAAATACCTTTAAATAAATCAAGATATGTACGAGAGCAGTGCAGTTTGTTTCCCCAAACTCCACGCTTATTTGCACTCACAATCTTGCAATTAAGCTTGACATGAACTTTGCCATTCATTCATACTCACCAGCACAGGTTTTCCACATACTGAGTTTTCACTAACCTTCCTTTTGATGTGCTCCAGTAAGTCCTCCCGGCCCTGCTTAAAATACGGGTGCTGAAACTCTACTGGACCATCTCGCTCCAGTTTGACAATCCCAGAATCAACATGGACAACTTTACGGAAGCCATCTTTAAAACAAGAAATAGAAAAAATAAACCCTCTCGAAACCCACATTGAGAAATTCCAACTGTTTTGTTCCAACTACCTTGTTAACAGTTTTGAGGATGAGACAGTATCCTAGTTGCAGAGAACACAAGGCCACTGCTCAAAGGAAACTGTCTATAACTAAACAGGCACAGGATCTAGAACTACGCTAGGAAACAAAAACCCAAGAACTTACACATGTTTAACTGTCTGACAAAGCTTGCCATGTTGTTGTGCTTGAAGTACTTGGGAAGAATCTCTTTGGCGAATCTCTGTTCATCCAACACCAAGAAACTCTGGCCATTCTAAAACGAGAGAAACACATGAAGCTACTTAAAGACCATTGCAGAAAACATGCTAGGTTTTTAGAATTAATCATCAGATAGGAATGTTTCCTTTGTGCATGCAGTACATAACTCATGTGCCTGCCTACAATTTTCCACAACAAAAAGTGTACAAACCTTGCAGCTGCAAAGCAATAGTGTTATCAATTTACATCGCTATCCATATCTGACGGGGAACATCTCTGTTGTTACTCACTGCTTCCTCAAGAAATGAATTATTTTTTTTACCAACAATTACCACAGGTTCACTACAAAGCAATAGTACTGATTTTGTATGTAGCTTCAAAGTCTTGGGAAAGAATCTAACAAAGAGACTGTGCAAGGAAAAAACCAAACAAACCAACAAGCAACTGGAAGTCCCTTGTGCTTTCCAGTACAAAAGCATGATTAGTTTGATAGGACTTGTAGAGCAGATGGAGCTGTCAAAGAGCTGAAGGTGTCCACTGGGTTTCCGAGTTACCAAAACGGTAACCACCCAAGGCAATATCCTCCTCCTCCTGGGATGCCAACTGCAAGGCAGGACTGATCTTTTATTTCATCCACAGGTTTTGACTAAAAGAGAAGGCTCGGCTCTTTGTTCTTCACCCCGAACACAAGAGAGACATGGAGCAGCTAGAACAAGTCCAGAGGAGGCCACAAGGATGATCTGAGGGCTGGAGCACCTCTCCTGCGAGGACAGGCTGAGAGACTTGGGGTTGTTCAGCCTGGAGAAGAGAAGGCTCCGGGGAGATCTTACAGCGGCTTCCAGTAACTGAAGAGGCTACAGGGAGGGGGCTATACCTCTGGGGCTACAGGAAGGCTGGGGAGGGATTTTTCATAAGGGCAGTTAATGACAGAACAAGGGGTAATGATTTTAAGATGAAAGAGGGCAGGTTTAGATGAGATATTAGGGAGAAGTTCTTCACTGTGAGGGTAGTCAGACACTGGAACAGGTTGCCCAAGGAAGTTGTGGATGCCCCCTCCCTGGATGTGTTCAAGGCCAGGTTGGATGAGGCTTTGAGCAACCTTGTCTAGTGGAAGGTGTCCCTGCTGATGGCAGGGGGGTTGGAACTAGATGATCTTTAAGGTCCCTTCCAACACAAACCATTCTGTGATTCTATGACTGTGCTCCATTAACTAAAGGACAACTGGCAGAATCCAAACTAGCTACTTCAAAATGGTTCAGGTTTTGTCTGCACACCCACAGCACTCTCACCCTGTATTTAATGAGAAGCCCATCATCTCTGACAAATGTCAACCCTGATACTGCATCTTCTTAGAAACCCTTTAGTTCAAGGAGTCACCTTTGTTTCTTACTCCGAAATGCCGGCAGCTCTATGATACCAGGAAGCTCGAAGATCCAACCATGAGATCACATGAAGATCCTTGCCTGAGAGCTTGCTTCTGATGAACCAGCAAGGATTGTCAGAAATGGTATTTACAAACAGCTCACCACTTTAGGAGCTTAAGACTGAGAGGAGGGTAGGGAGACGAAAACCTCCCAGTAATGCCTACCTACCTCCTGCTGAGAATCA
>NW_010315717.1:31211-32864 GCF_000700745.2 Antrostomus carolinensis
GGAAGCCAAAGAAAGGGCAGGGGCAGATCGTTTTAGCCAACGCAGTAACTCACTGGCTGAAGGTACTCAAACAAATGGCACTACAGTGACCTGTGACGCCAACAGACAGCTTTCATGCAGTGCCTCACTTCACTGTCACTTTGACATTGTTCAGGCCTGTAGCAGAAAAATTTGGGAAATACATCTGCTAGTTCTTGTTGCCCTGACAGCTGTCTGCGGCAGAGCTGTAAAGATGTTAAGGCCTGGCCTGAACTCTCTGAAGAATTACTACACAGCTAAATACCACTTTCAAGCCATAGTGTGACAGACTGCAGCATACAACAATCTCCCAAGTACTTCATTTGGTTACTCCTTGTCCACGTTTCCATGGACAACACGCACCTGCGGCTTCACTGAGATACATATGCAGGGAGACAAAATCTGGCTGGCTGGTTTCAGATGGCTGCGTTGGGTTTGCATGTGGGAGGGCCACTTCTGGCAGCTGGGGAAGAGGATACATAGATGGCCCCTGTGAGAAGCTTGGCAAAGCTCCCCTGGCTCCAAGGCAAACCCACCTCCAGCCCAGGCTGAGCCAATCAGCAACAGAGAAACACCTCTTCGAATCAGTATTTATGAGGGGAAGAACTGTTTTGAAAAGAAGAAGGAGGAGAGAATGATAAGGAGAGGCCATTGACCTGAACAAAAGACGACCATCACACTAAACAAAAGAAGAGAGCTTTGCCAGAGGAGGGGAAAGACAGAGAACCTCAGACACTGGGATCACCATGCATGGATTAGGACTAGGTAAATAAATTCTTCCTGCAGCCCATGGAATTTGAACAGCAGAGCAGATACCCACCTGTAGGCCATCCATGGCTGGAGCAGAATGCTGTGCTTGAGGGTGGTTGTGAGTTGTGACTGAATATAGAGACCCCAGAGACTGGCTCAACAACAGCGTTGGGGGGGACGTGCTGCCATAATCTACTGAGTCTACCTGCTTCTTTCTTCCAATTACTGAAGCTACTGGTAACGCATTATCAGTAAAATGTTTAAGAAAACATTTTATCATTGCTTGAGCATTTAAAATAAAACCAGCTGAGAGCCTGAAGATACCCATGCAGTTTGAGAACAGGATTTTTTAAAATATACATTATTTTAAAAAATCTAAGGTCTAGAGAAAAATGTATTATTTAAAAAAACCTGCTTAGCAGTTACTACAAGAGTTAACGATGCTTACTGCAGCAAACTTGCGAGCCTTTCACTAGCTTGTAAGAAGGTGGCTACTTCCTGCCTTCCAGTATTTTAAGATACTCATACACTTTGTGCTGTGATAATGCTCCTTTATTAGTCCCTACAACAGCCTGCATAAAGGATTCAAGACGAAAAGACGTCCAACTCAGGTTTTCCAAAGTCGATGCGTATCAATCAACATGGCCACTGTACACGTTTAAGCTGCGTTTCCCAGGACAGGGACTTCAGTTACTGAAGTGATCAGAGGCAGATCGACACTGGTATCCCTCCCACCAGTACTGATGGATGCCTACTCTGCCCGGCTCCAGAGAGATGCCGGGGGTCCGTCCCCTCCCCGCACAGGGCCGGGGGAGGGGGGGCGGTGTGTCCGCTCCAGCAGGTGAACCCGGGAAGACGCCGCCCGAGCCCAACAGTTGCCGGCCC
>NW_010315718.1:0-4606 GCF_000700745.2 Antrostomus carolinensis
GGCCGTGGGGCTGTCACCGGGGGTGTGCGGCCGCGGACAGACCCCACCGGGCAGGTTTCGGTGCTCGAGGTCTGTCACCTTAGCGAAGAGTGCTGAGCGGGTCAGCTGGTTTTGCCTGGTTTATAGCACGGGAATGTTGAATTGAGTTTTGAGGCTGCTGTACTTTAAGCATTGCTGCTCCGGGCTTAAATAGCTCCTCACTGTCACTGTAGGATAATGGAAGAAAAAACCCCGTGAGACTGAGAGCAGTTGAGCACTTGGAAATCAAGGGCACTCGGGGCTGTAGTGGAGGATGATATTAGAAGAAAAGCATTTGGCAGAAAGTGACCCCAGGTTCTCAGGTTTAAGCGATCCTAAATGCTTTGGGATTATCAAGGTCTCAGTTTGCTCTGGTATTTCAAGCACTTACTCAGAGGTATCTGACTTTCTCCAGTATGGAAACTGGTGAAACTTACTGGCCTGGCACTGTTCATGTATGTCGGTAGCTTAGCCCCACCGGCAGTGTGGAAGGAGTGGGTTGGTGTAAGGCATTTGTAAATCGTGTCCTCGGTGATTAAGAAGCGAGTGGTAGTAAATAGCGTGACCGTATTAAGAACAAATCTGCTAAGAGCTATTGGGATGAGTGGGAAATGCTCTGCTGTTTTCCAGTAGGTGATTTTTCTAGGGCTGTGTCATCATGAAGAGTTACCTGTTTTGAGTCTTTCCTGGAAGAACTTTTTAGGAACTGATACTTTAAACCAGACTACTATATATGTATATATGAATAAATATGAAATTATATATTTAAAAACTTTTGAACTTTATCTTTGCTCTTACCTGAATTTTTTGGTGAAGTTCAGTTTTGCTGATGCCCTGTGCTTCAAATACCATTGGATTTACATAAATAAGAAATTCCAGTGCGCTTAATTTAAGTCAGCGTAATAAAACTGAGAATTACTTAAGAATCTGCAGGCTTAAACCAATTTAAATGGATGCAACTTCTTTAGGACAAGATCTTACCTTTAGTTACACAGCTTATGATCAAGCAGCCTGATCCATCCACCTGACAAAAAAGTTCTGCTTGGGGATTAAACAGTTCTGCATATGTCAGTAATAGGGAAGTTAAGTGTGTAAAATCCACTCCCTGGGACAGTATGTGAAGCTGACTCTCTGAAACATTCTAGCTAACACTGCAATAAAGCTCATGTTGAGATTTTAGTGTTTCTGTTTATATAGACATTGTACAGTTTAGTTTCTGTTTATGTAGACATTATATGTGCCTCAGTTTGTGTATTTTGAAACACTCCTCCCTTTCTTCCTGACAGGTTTTGTTCTGCCTGAAAGAATTAAATGATTGAAACTACAGATACTTACAGTTTCTTCTTGCGAACAGTCAGCATCAATATGGAGGTGTAGGCACCTTAGAAGGGACTTTAGTCTGTACTCTGGGAGGTAGTTCTGTGCACAAATAAAGAAACTAAGGCTTCAAATTTTTTTGTTATTCTGAGGGTTCTGTTTGCTTCTGTATGCCATAAGCATGGCATACAGAAACAACTTAATTAAACAGTGTAAAACATTAGAATGTCCTGACAGAAGGCAATTAATTTATGTTAAATTTGGTAACTCTATACTTGTAACTAAGGCACCAGGTTAAAACTGAAATGCTCTGTTCAGTCTGTGCAGGCAGTGTTATAGACAGAAAAGCCTGGGGCTATTCCAAGCTTGTTAATTAAGACAGTTCATCCCTGTCAGAGACAGTGTATAGGATTTGTTTGTCTCCTAGCTGAATATTCGATATATGTGGAGTTGAGTATAAACTAACTTCTTTAGTCATAACAATTATTACAACAATATGCAGAAGCTGAGGGTTTTTTGGAAGTTTAGTAGCAAATACACCAGGTCAGTTCAGTAATGTCAGTTCAGGGGCTCTTTTTGTATGCCTTTGAGCTTAATAAACCATTATTTTCAACCTTCTAAGGAGGTTTACAAACCAAAATCTTTACCTGTGTATAAGCTGCATATTTATCAGCTGTCTAGGGTGAAATAGTTCTTAAATCACTTAACTTATGTTCTGGTTAAAAATTTTCATTTTACTTGCCCCTCATTTTAGTTTCTTTACTGACAAAGGATTTTGATAAACCCATTAGAGGTTTTTCCCCTCTGGAACCCACCTTCACTAGTGTGACAAATTGATGGTGCTGTCCCAGATGACAGCACAAGGAAAGCATGTGATGATGCCTGTATGATTCAAGGGAAAGTCCTCTTTTGACATGCTTTCTTCAGTTGTCAAAATGGGATCTGGCAGCTTTTGCACTGAAAGCAGTTGGGTAAACTAAAGTACAAGAGCTTCCCAAATGTTTAAAGTCTGTTAATCATGAGGCTAATTCTATCCACATATGCATTCAAAGTTGCACATTAAAGTATCTCACTTTCAGGTTCTTACTTCTGTATAGGCAGGAGTTATTCTAAATTGCCTTTAATGCACACAACTACCTCCCAGAGGAAGACTTGTCCCATTTCTCCAAAACCAGTCCATTATGAACATAATGGAAAATAGCCCTTTCTTGGCTAGCATCATGAAGCGCAATGCTTTGTGTGGTGAGCTCAAGTATGACTTATCCTGTGAACTCTATAGAATGTCGACGTTTTCTACTTTCCCAATTAACGTGCCAGTGTCAGAACGGAGTCTTGCCCGGGCTGGGTTTTATTACACTGGTGTGCAGGATAAAGTTGAGTGCTTCAGTTGTGGCTTAACATTGGACAACTGGCAACCAGGAGATAATGCTATGGAAAAACATAAACAGCTGTATCCTAGCTGCAGTTTTGTTCAAAACATACTTTCAGTTCACAACATTGGAGTGTCCTCTCATTCTGCCTTTTTGCCTCTCGACGCAAACAGCCTCTCACCATCTCTACATTCCATAACACTTTCTCCAAGTTCAGAACAAGTTGGATATTTCAGTGGCTCTTTTTCCAGTTTTCCTCAAGACCCAATAACTACTAGGGCAGTTGAAGACCTTTCATTCTTGAGACCTAAACTTCACAATCCTTCTATGAGTACAGAAGATGCTAGACTACGCACTTTTCACTCATGGCCACTGTCATTTCTCTCACCCACTGATCTGGCAAAGGCTGGACTTTATTACTTGGGAACAGGAGACAAAGTTGCTTGTTTCACTTGTGGTGGTCAGCTGAGTGACTGGGAACCAAAAGACAATGCTATGTCAGAGCATCGGAGACACTTTCCTAAATGCCCTTTTGTGGAAAACCTTATCCGAGACCAGCCAAGCTTCAATGTTTCAAACGTGAGCATGCAAACCCATGAAGCACGTGTTAAAACATTCATAAACTGGCCAACTAGAATTCCAGTTCAGCCTGAGCAGCTTGCAGATGCTGGCTTCTACTATGTAGGTAAGAAAAATTGATGTCTCTGGTTTTACTCATATTGCTATGTCAGCACTTGCTTTAAAATAAATTGTGTGAATGTCTGCTAGATATTTTACCTTGTTTGTGTTTTTTAAAGGCCGCAACGATGACGTGAAGTGTTTTTGCTGTGACGGTGGGTTAAGGTGCTGGGAATCTGGAGATGATCCATGGATTGAGCATGCAAAGTGGTTTCCAAGGTAACCTGCAAAATCTTTCTCATAATTTATTCACATCCTTAGTGCTTAAATACTTTTAACTTTGGCAGAGATGCCCTGCACTTAATTAAAGCACTTCTTCATTAAGTGTGATATTTAATGCTTTCCACTTCATAATTAAAAGCTGTGTTCATCCTCAAATTACTATTAACAAGTGAGGCTATGTTGTTAATGAGCATACTTATCTAAAAGAAGCAGTCAGAAGGCAAACTGAGGAGAGAAAAAGCTGCTGAGAAATTAAGTAGAAGGAACGTCCGACTCCTTTGGTCTAGTTCTGTGCCCATGCTGAACGCTCTTGAATCAGTTTCTCAGCAGGTGTGATTTAGTTTCTTAGGTGGAGAAAGGCTTGTGAAGAAGGTTTCAGCGGTTGTTTAACTAATGTCTGTATTGGAAAAATGATGGAAATACATTTTTCTAAATGTTCCCCATAATTAAATGGCAATTGCATACATAATTGCTATCTCTGCCTGTGGAAATCTCCACCTACATTAATGACTGAAATAGCTGCACTTAATTTCAGGAAAGCTAATAATAATTCTTCACATCATAGATCTCCAACCAGTCTTTCATGGGCAGTTCATCAGCTACTGTTGGACTGCTCGACGTACCTAGAGTCAGATAACGCCTTTGTTTCCTCTGTGCGATGCCTATCAGTAAATGTACTTCAGAGATACAACTCTGCATTGGCGAAGCAGATCTGGCTTTGACAGTGGTGTTAATTTTTGTTAACTTCTTTTGGATGATTTGAGTAGGCCATTTAATAAGAATGGTGAGATGTGAGATAGAAACAGTTTATCACTCCACTTTGTAGTGATGCTGACACGGTGTCATTTCTCATGGTGTGCCATTTTGATTAGAAGTGGTAGCGGAATGTAAAGCTGCTGCATTCACATACCTAAGCCTACTGACTGCTGAACATCACAGAAAAGCCTTATCAAAGTGTCACCAGACACTAGGCTATATCAGGCTTCCAATTAAGAGAACTC
>NW_010315718.1:4631-34837 GCF_000700745.2 Antrostomus carolinensis
CTGTGTTATTGTTAATTGTTTTATTCTTGTGTATTTTTTACCTTTGGCAAGTAGAAAGTATAATTTAGTATACTTTTGTTGATGTTTCAGGTGTGAGTATTTGCTTCGTGTAAAAGGAGGAGAGTTTGTAAGTCAAATTCAGGCCAGGTTCCCCCATCTTCTTGAGCAGGTAAACTTTACTGTTCTGTAACTTTGGTTTTCTCATGTTGAAAAGTGCTGTGTTCTTTTGGGGAGTTCAGTCCATCCTTCTGCCTCATTTCTGCATCTATTTCTACTAGGTTTCTAACACGATAGATGCTCTTCATGAGCACAAAAATGAAAGCAGTGCTGAACCATGGCTAATGGACTTGGACTAGTGGAGTTTAACCTGTACAGATTACTTATGGAAAGTGTTGTGAGGCAGTGAGCTCCCTTCATGTCGGGGGGAGAAATTCTGGTTATGTAAATTCCAATGAGTAATGCAAATTGTTATTTCAGAAACTGGTCACAGACAGCCTGAATTATTTCTATCCATAACTCTTCTGGCAAGAGTAAGCCAAGCTTCTCTTCATGGAAGTGGTCAGCACTAACTTTCTATTGATTATAGCTGCACAAATCTGCAGACTTGTGTAACTGCATCTAAAATACTTAATGGGTACTGTTCAGATAAAAAACAGTTGGTGAGGGGAGGATGTGTTAGAAAGGTATGGAGGGGGAAAAGCAATACTTTGATGCTAATGTTGTTCTCTTGTGTTCCACAGCTCTTGTCAACCTCTGATATGCCTGTAGATGAAAACATTGATCCCCCAAGTATGTATATTAAAACATGGTTTTTAAACTTCCTCAGCATTTTGCAGACTTAATGATTGGCTGTCCAAACCTAACTTGCTTAACAATTCTTAGGTTTTCTTGGAAACAAGGTTATAAGGATTTTCTAACTGATGCTAACACTAAGGTAGCTTTGATGTTATATGGGCAAACTTCAAGGAGCCACCTTTAAGAGATCTTGTCTCTCATTTTCCTTATTTTCATACTAGCAGCTTACATTAAGATTTCTGGTTTTGAATGCTTGGCATCTGCTGTATTTGTGATTTTTTTTTTAGTTTTGTGGCTGGGTTAAACAAAACAAGTAAATTTGGCATTTGTTAAATTGACCTATGTTACTGAACTTGGTGGAACAATTGCTAGAGGGTGTGATGACTATGCAGTTATGCAACTTGATTTTTAGCCACATAGCTCTGAGGTGAGCAGAAGTGGTCAAGGAGAGGGTAGGGCAAGCTGATAAAGTGAAGTCTTTCTGAGCTGGACACTAGTTATGGTGAAAATAAACTCCTCCCAGAGAGTGAGTGGGTTATGCTGTCATAGTCCTTGCTGGCTGAGGACAATTGAGTCAGAATCCCACATGTCTGGTGCTTAGTAAGTTGAATGGAAAATACTCATCAAGAACTGGAATAGAACAATTGTTTGTACTATAAACTCTGAGTTTTAATTTCCCCCCTTCCCCAAGACATTTTTCAAGGCTGAAGTTAGAAATTATTAAGTATAAAAAAAGCTGCTAAGACACAATGGCATTCTCTGTGGTTTCTCAGGATTATCCTAGATTTTAGTGAAGGCCTGGCATGGATTGAAGTTTATAATGGATTCAATCCAATAGAATTTAAGTTACTGGCTTCCATTTTTAAAGCTAGCTACTTAAAAAAGTCTGTTTAACCATTGAAAGTTTTAATGCTAGGTAGATGTTAATGTATATATGTCTGTGTGTAGGTAGTGTCGGTGTGTCTGACTTCTGAGTTGTATAGGTATTTTTATATTATGTGCGGTGATTTTTCTCCTTTGATTAGTTTTTCATTTTGAACCTGGAGAGAGTCATTCTGAAGATGCAATCATGATGAACACGCCTGTGGTTAAAGCTGCCTTGGAGATGGGATTCAGTAGAAGGCTAATAAAGCAAACAGTGCAAAGTAAAATCCTGGCCACTGGAGAAAACTACAAGACTGTTAATGATCTCGTGTCTGATCTCCTCACTGCTGAAGATGAGAAGAGGGAAGAAGAGAAAGAGAGACAATTTGAAGAAGTGGCATCAGGTACACATAAGGCATCAATAAAAGTGAAAGCAGAAGTGGTTTTTATTATG
Source organism: Antrostomus carolinensis (assembly GCF_000700745.2). Taxonomy (NCBI): domain Eukaryota; kingdom Metazoa; phylum Chordata; class Aves; order Caprimulgiformes; family Caprimulgidae; genus Antrostomus; species Antrostomus carolinensis. Next base: position 6,745 of record NW_010315718.1, read on the forward strand.
TGTAGTTTTTATAATTGTTTTTATTCACTAAGTGTTTTAGTTTAATTGGTATTAGTATCAGCTTCTGTGAAGGCGTTGTCAGGGTACCGGTGTGGAGCAAGCATGGGAACTGTTTCATTCTCTTTCAGGAGGATGGTTCATACAGGTGCCAGGGGTTCAGAATCACCCAATTCTCTCCACATGAGAGAAATTTTTTAATTTGGGTGCCTTTAAATATTAATAAAATAAATGGAACCAAAACACTGTACTAGGCACGCTCTGCTATTTTTTTTAAGTTACTTGAATTGGTGAGCCACTGTATCAGCCTCCTAGAAGAGTCCAGAAGCTTTTACAAATTTGGATCTGTAAGATGGCCAGAGGTCTGTTTTTCTGTGTCTGACTCAGCCATGTAGACCAGCTATTTAAGAGTGGTTTTGATATGTCTTTATCATTTTCTGTTGTTTTAATACCATATAAGTTTTGAAGCCTAAAAAAATCCTACTATTTTTGAGTCTGTAAAGCAGGAATAAAACATCTCTATTATAAATTGAATTAAGATTACTTTTTTCCTACTTGCATGTTCTATCAAAAAAGCATAAATAGATTCAGCCATTAAATCTCAATGGAATTTTTGTTGTTGTTTGTGATAGACTATTTAAAAAAAAAAAAGCTCCCAAGTCTGGTTGTGCTGTACTTCTGGTTTTCTTGCACATAATTCTGTTGGACACCTCTTGGAAAAGCTTGGTTCTGTCTACATCTCAGACGTGATTTTGACTGCCATTGACTAAAGTTTACCTGTTGGCTGTCAGTGAGTTAGCATTGGTGTTATGCAGAGGTGGTGTTTTCTGCAGAGAGCATAAATCTTGCTAGTGTGGAGTTAGCCAGGATGCCCTCAGATAATTTAACCTAGAGATTGCAGCAGGAGGTTTCATTGGTGAAAAGGCTTCAGCTCAGAAGCTGCTTCTATGTCATTTTCTTAAGTCTGTTCTTTATGTGAATACCTCTAAACCTTACTGAGGCCTTTATTAAGGATGTGCAGTAAGTGAACACTTCAAGTAGAGTTTAAAGATTGTATCCATTATTGTTAAGCAGAAATGCAACCTGGAGCAATGTATTCCTAACAAACACCTAATCCCCTTTGCATTCCAGATGACTTGTCCTTAATCCGGAAGAATCGGATGGCTTTATTCCAGCGTTTAACGTGTGTACTGCCAATCCTTGAGAGTTTGCTCTCTGCTAAAGTGATCACAGAACTTGAGCATGATGTCATTAAGCAGAAGACTCAGACGCCATTGCAAGCAAGGGAACTGATAGATACAGTTTTAGTGAAAGGAAATGAAGCAGCCAGCATATTCAGAAACTGTCTACGAGATTGTGACCCTCTACTATACAAAGATTTATTTGGTATGTCTTTTTTTTAAAAAAAAAAAAAAAAAAAAGATGTATCTTTATAGAAGTCTAACCAGTGCTGCCTTAGCCACCTAAAGATTAGAACAAAAATCAGATGCTGTATGAATATAGGTTTGTCAAATAACTAGGATTTTTTTCCTCTTATTTTAGTGGAGAAGAACATGAAGTACGTTCCCACGGAAGATGTTTCAGGTACCTTAAACTCTACCTTCTGACTTTAAAGGGTATTGTGGGACGAATAGCTAACATCATAAAAAAGAAAATCACTTTGGTTAAGGTTTTATGTGTTGCCCTCTTCGTAATTTTACTGGGTGGACTTACCTGAAAAAGTTAAGTGCATGTGCAGTCTCACAAGCAAGTCTATCTGCTGTAAACTGTCCTGTGCCTTACACATGCTTTTGCACTGTAGGAGGTAGAGGTTTCTGGAGCTCAACAATTCAAGCACATGCTGAACTTGATCCTGGTACAAGCTCCTTTGGTAAAGACTGGACAGTAAATAGTAGGTTAGCACCTCACAGCAGGTATCTTAATCTCTGCTCTTCCAGAGTGGGTTACAGGTGTCCTAAGATGTAGTTTGTCCAACAGTTGGGAAGATAAAAACTTGTCAGACATGGGATTGAGTTTGTTCTGGTTCTTAGTCTTGTAGTTTAATGTGTTAATAGACTGCAGAAAAGTATACAAGCCTGAATGTAGCTCAGAGCCACCAGTCAGACGTACTCTGTGCTAAGCAAGAAAAGTACAGCGTTTGCTAAAATGGAAACACAGGTTGGCTTCAAGAACTACAGTTGGCCTCCAGTCCCTAGACTGTTTGTCATCTCACAGAAGTGGAAAGTACAGACTAGTTCCTGCTTGCCACTTTCTGAACTTTGGAAAATATACTTATTTTCTCCCTGACATCTATATTTAGTGAATACAGATAGGGAAATAAAGGGTGAAATGGAACATGGCTGTATTCTAATTAGAATGCACATATAGTCAGGCTTCTTAAAAAGTTAAATAATTTTTTCCAGGTTTACCTATGGAAGAACAATTAAGAAGATTGCAAGAGGAAAGAACATGTAAAGTTTGCATGGACAAAGAAGTTTCCATTGTTTTTATTCCATGTGGTCACTTAGTGGTATGCAAAGAATGTGCACCATCCCTTAGAAAGTGCCCTATTTGCAGGGGGACAATAAAGGGTACAGTTCGTACATTTCTTTCGTAAAGAGGGAAACTTGCAAAATGTCTTTGTTCCTGTCGTTGTCCAACTGATGAAGCTTAAGCCAGCAGTGTCTTAAGAATGGAAAATTGTGGTGCAGAAGATGATTAATCAACTACCTAACAACGTTGTGTAATAGTAAACAATGTCATCGTTCTGAGTGTGCTCGGTCTTCATTGCCAAAGACTGTTTCTGTTCACAAAGCTAACTCAGTACTAAGGTGAGGTTTTTGTAGCTTTCCTTTCTCAGTACGAAAAGCAGTTTCACTAGTATGCCCTTGTGTCACTTGGAATAAAAAACCTTCTGGTTGAGTTCCTAAAATGGAGCTTGGCATAACTCTTCTCCTGAGTTTCTTCCATGTGGATGTGAAGAAATACATTAAGATTAGTGTTTGTTAATATTAATTAACTTCAGCTATGGTTTTGGTTCTGTTTTGGCTTTCTTGTGGACTTGAGGAGAAAATAAGCTAACTGTTGCAGGAACAGCAGGACTTTTAAAGTTTTGTTCGTGTCCAGATACTTGTGTAACTTGTATTAAAAAGAGTTTATATGAAGTCTGAATTAAAATATTTCTACTTTCAAATGAGTGCTTGTTTGCTCTGTTCCCATTGTTGGCTTTTCTCTGTAGTCTGCAGTAACTAGAATGCTGTCTTTTCCTGACAGATGTTTGAGGTGGTTTGTTTGCCTGCAGTACTACAATAAAACTTAATTCTGTGTGTCTCAGTCATTTTTGAACAGCTCACATAGAAGTGAGCTTTTATGCTGCCTGGTGATTCAGAATTTATCCTTAGAAAAAAAACCAAACAACCCACCAACCACCCCCCTTAAGCCCCTAACAGCATCTGGTACTCCTCCTGTCTTCCTTTTTTTCAAAGGATAGAAATCCTGTCCGGGAATATCCCTCATGACCTTAGAGGTGAGGCAGAGGGTAGCTATACAGCAATACAACTATATAGACTTTATGCTAGGGAGTAAAATGTTAAAGCTGCTTTTCTGTGTTTGGAACTTTATGGTGATTGTGCAATCAAATAGTAGGGTCTTCCAGCCCCTTCTCAAGTCTTGGGTCTTGTTTTGTAAGCTGGTAGTCTGGGGACTCCTATTTCCTTACTGGTTGGCTCTCACTTTACCCTTTTCAGACTTGCATAGTAGAGATAACTATGGAGGGAAAGCGTCTGTAGGTATTTCATAAGGATTTAATGTCAAACAGTGGAAGAATACTACCAGGGTAACTGCATCCAATCCTGCAGAGGTGGGATCAGCTTGTCTGGCTCTAGTTGTTAAGTTAGTTGTCTTCAGTCATATCTTAATGCCTCTCAATCTTCAGACCTGACAGCAGTAAGATGTTTTTAACAGCACTTAGGTGTTTTGTGCTCTGTAGTGTGAGGTGAAAATACCATTCCTTGAAGCTTTAGGATGTCAGTGTTTTCAAGTTGTATGCATCTAACTGGCTTTCATCGCTTCATGTGTAGCTTTAGTTATACATATATTATCTTTTCTAAAAAGAGAGCACCCCACATGTATGGAAGTAGTAAAGTGTACACATTAAAAAACTTGTGTGGACTTTGTAACTTGTTATACTTACCCTGTGTAATGGTTGCCTAGCTCTTAGAGTGAGGCTTGTATTAAGTGAGGGAAACGTTGGTCACTGGCAAATAAATTTCCATTCGTATTTATGGATGCTGTATGTTTGGCATTTGTATACACCTGTCCTGTTGTACAATATGAGTTGTAACTTAAAAGTTCCCCCTCTAAGTCTGTGAAAGAGACCTTTGGGTCTCCTGCTATAATCACTTGCCACCGTGGGAAATCTGTCCACTGAGTTTGGAAGTTAGACTGTGTGGAGTTAACAGTCTGTTATATTTCTAGCATAGAAACATAGAACAGATTCACAGCTGGAGCAGTGATTCAAGGTTTTTGCTAGCTACAAAGGGCCACAACATGTACTCTTACTTGTTGATTATGTGACGGAGGCTGACTTGTTAGATTCAGGATGTTTCCGTCAGTAGTACTGATCACTGAATTGAGTGAGGACAATTGTGCAAAGGAAGATGCAAACAGATTCTAGTCACCATCGTTTGTTTTCGTTCTGTACCTCCAAGCAGTACCTCCCGGGCTGGAGTCCCTTTCAAAATAATACTGGAGATCAGTAATTTTGAAGAAGTCTTGCTTTGCTGTCCTGGCTGTTAGGGGAGGGGTGCAAGAATCTGGACTGGTTTGTCTTTAAACATTTTTAGTGTGAATTCAGCAACACTGATGTTTGGTTTCATGCATTCTTCCATAATTTCTGCAACACTAATGCTATGCATTAGCTGGCACCATAGTAGTTTTAATGCTTTAGTATGCATTCCTTGGAGTATGTAGAGTTCTTTAACTGTAGATTGTCTTGCTGTAATTCTTCCAAATGCAGACTTTTGTCCAATTTTATGACATGTACATATCTCCCCTTTAATTTTGATGTTAAAAATGTAAATGTTTCCAACCTAGCATGTAGTTTTAAACAGCTTTGATTAACATACTTTTGCTTTTTTCGTTTTGAAGTGTTTTTAAAGGCTCTTTTTTGTGCAGCAACTTGAAAAGTTGTCAAAGATGATGAAAGCTTGTTAAGGAATAAAGCACATGACTTGAAACTTGTTGTTCAGACCCAGCAAGTAGTAGTATTAGAACCAAGTATACTTTCTACAGTATTCTACTCTACATGTGTCTGCAGGGGGAGCTGGAGGGGTCACGCTCACCTGAAGAGTGTGGAATTGTTAGTATGTGAGCCCTGTTTCTGAACAGGGAAAGAAATAGTAGCAGGCAGATTTTCTAAGCGATGCATTTTTCTTTAAAACCATTATGGGGTTAGAGTTTTTCAAACATTGCAGTTGCTACTTATAAATCAGATAAGGAGATACAGGGCTTTAAAAACTGAGTGACTCAGGTGTTCAGTGTCATTTGTGATGCCCGAGAGTATCTCGGGACCTGCGGCATACCTGTCAGCCCTGGCTGGTGAGGGTTTGAATGTCCTGGGCAACTCCAAACAGCACTGGCTGCCTGCATCAAGGCACCTGAATGGCTTTCTGAGAAGTGGAAAGAACTTGGTCTAGAAACTCCTGGGGAACACTCTTTGACCTAGTTTTGGCAGGAAGGCTAATCTAGGTTATGGCTTTCCGCTACACCCCACTGTTAAGCTTGTGGTTGCCCTGATCTATAACGCCATGATGTGGGCAGTTTCGCTCTCCTCAGTACTGTTCCAAGAAAGCTGTAATAAAACTAGTTGTCTCTAGCACTTTGCAAACAGGACCCTAGCAAAATGTTAAACTATGGAGAAGACTGTGTAGTGCTATGTTTGGAGAGGATCAGCTTCAGTTTGTGAAGCAGCTGACCATGTTTCACACTTTGTTCTGTGTCCACTTCCTTCTTTGAAAGCTTTTTCCAGAGCTTTGGGTTAAAAAGCCCCCCTGCCCCCAGCTTCCTGTGCAGCTCTGCTGACCAAGCAGCTCAAGTTCTCAGTTGTCAGCATTCCAGGTCCATAGCTTGTCTTGAGCTGGCAGAGTGTGTTTGCATGGCTTAGGGGGTATAGAGGGTAGGAACTTTGGTATCATTGGAGTTCAGTGGTCAGACTTGCTGTTAAGATGAAGATAGAAGGCAACAGTCCCAGCTTCCATAAATGAGCAGTTTCTTTACTTGAATTAAGCTTATTGTATCTGCAAAGGATCTAGCCTGGAGCAGTTGCAGTTTCTGATACTGGTTTGAGGTACTGCAAGATAGAGTGGCTTCCAGAGTAGCAGCTGTATGTTTTGTGAAGCAAGTGCCATGAATCTTTATTGCAATTATTTAGCGGTTTCCTGCATCGTTGTTTTTTTGTTGAGTTGTTTTGGATTTTGTTTTTTTTAATGTGTGTTCTTTTTTTAACTCATGGAATCATAGAATGGTTTGGGTTGGAAGGGACCTTAAATCATCCAGTTCAACCCCATGAGCAGGGACACCTTCCACTAGACCAGGTTGCTCAAAGCCTCATCCAACCTGGCCTTGAACACTTCCAGGGAAGCAGCATACCCAACTTCTCTGGGCAACCTGTTCCAGTGTCTGACCACCCTCACAGGAAAGAATTTCTTCCTCATATCTAATCTAAACCTACCCTCTTCCAGTTTAAAGGCATTTCCCCTTGTTCCATCACTACCTGCCCTTGTAAAAAGTCCCTCCTCAGCCTTCCTGTAGGCCCCCTTGAGGTACTGCCCCCCTTCCAGCAGCTATAAGGTCTCCCCAGAGTCTACTCCAGGCTGAACAGCCCCAACTCTCTCAGCCTGTCCTCACAGCAGAGATGCTCCAGCCCTTGGATCATCCTTGTGGCCTCCTCTGGACTTGCTGTAATAGGTCTATGTCCTTCTTATGTTGAGGGCCAAAGGCAGAGTTGAAGGGGAGAATCACCTCCCTCGACCTGCTGGCCATGCTTCTCCAGTTGGCTTTCTGGGCTGTGATTGCACATTGCTGGCTCATGTTGAGCTTCTCGTCCTCCAGCACCCCCAAGTCCTTCTCCTCAGGGCTACTCTTGATCCATAAATGAATATCTGAATCCACGGAATGCCTGTCTTTCTCTTGTGTTTGCATTTGAGCATTGACTAGGAAGCCCAGCACTCTTCAAATTGAAGTGGCCACAAGTGATCAGACTGGAGCAGTCATGGTAACAGAGCACTGCTCTTACGTGCTGAAATGAGTGGCCATGTATGAGCTGTATGCCTCACAAGACAGAAGAGGAGAAGCACGTGAAATTGGAAACAGTGTATTCATCTGCCTTTAATTCTGCTTTGTGGCAACTGCAGTGCAGTGAGGCGGGGGCATGCAGTGTCCTGTTTAATGTTTGAGATGAAACTTGAAAATTCAGTTTTCTTGCTGTTAGTTATTCCTAAAGCGACCCACCTCAGGTATGTGAATTCAGGTAGGAGATGTATTCTGGACACAAAAAGGAATTCTCTGTTCTGTTGAACCACTTCTTAACATGCAGTTGTCACTCTTGCTCCAGAGGTTACTAGTGCAGGGAGTAACCTTCCTGAGACAATACTAGGTCACCAGTCCTTTGTTTCTGTTTTTAAGTGAGTGTGTGATCACAATGGTTACTGATGCTCCAGCTCAGCTTCCTCAGCAATGGCTGCTGGCATGGGACCCTTCAAGCATGAGTCTGGGGTTTTGCATGCATCCTGTGTGAGGAAGAGCAGAACTCCACACAGCACATCCTGCTGTGCTATTTAAAAGAAAAAATAAACAGGTGAGTTATTTTTTTGTATCTGAAGAGATCAAAATATGCTGGAGCACAGCAGGAAATTCCTTGCACAATAAGGAATGTTCTAGCAGTGGCCTTCATATTTAGTTTTGGCTTGGTGAAATTTTTTTCAGGGAAAAGCTAGAGAACTTGCCAAAGGTTTCTAAGCTCATGTGTTACAGGGTGTAGACCTGGTCAGAACAAAGATCTCTTGCTTTTGGATCCATATAGTTTAACTTACTGATGCTGTATTATTTGGGCAGGTAGAGAAGTGAAATCCTTGGTGCCTACAGTATAGGATGTCAGTTCAAGGTGTGATTTGCCCAATGGCAGGTAGCTTCAGTTCTAAGGGGAGAATGAAGTCTTTAGAGAAGATTAAATCATATATGCAACAATAAAAACCAAAAGCACCCCATTTGTACAGACGTGTTGCTTTTCTTTATGAACCTTGTCAAGGAAACTGAGTTACGTAGTTTTTCTTCTACCACTTCAGAAGTACCCATCACCTCAGTGCTGGCAGGTACACCACCTTGGTTTCTAGACTGCTTTAAACTTGATGTGGAGAAGGTCAGAATAAACAATAGACAAACACAAGATTTTGAGTATCAGAGTGAGAATGTATTTCCTCTTGGTCTTCTGGAGGCTCTTAAGTGTCCTTTTACAACTTAAGAGTCTCTTTTATGCAGTGTTACTAAATTGGATGTTTTGAAGTATAGGGGTTACTTGACCTGAAGGATAAAATCCATCACAGATCCAGTCTTCAGGGTTTTTATAGTGAAGCAAACACTAAATTTTAATGCAAGCTAAAGCTTAGACACTGCAGGACAACACCAGGACTTGGCAGTCCCCGTGTCTATGCTGTTTGTGAGAACAGTCAAATGCAGATTCCTAAATTCATTTAACTTTCCAACTTTTTAAAGAGTGCTATCTATCTGTCACACACCAGTCAGGACTCCTTCAGTGTTGTCTAGAGAATATGTTTACATTCTGTACGGGTCCATTTTCATTTGATATGCTTCCATATCTCAGCTAAAGTCTTAACCTCTTGAGTTATCTAGGCAATTGTCAGTCTCTGATTCTGTTCCACTTTGCTTTTGGCAATACTGTCATTTTCTTGCTCCTGTCCCTTTCATTAAAGCATGTGAAGAATGCTATGTGTGTCTTCAGGGCAAAACCAGAGCGGCATGACTACGTAAGCAGTCTCTGAACAAAAAGGAAAGGTATGAAAGTAGATTTACGAAGGGATAATGTTCAAGTTATTGAACAGTATCACAGTAACATGATCCTGCTTTAATGTTTTTTTAACTAAAAAACCAAATAATAGCACTGCAGTATTTCTGGACTGCTTTGAAGCCTTTGATGCAGGGTGCTATCAAAACAAGCTGGAAGGGCTACGATTTGGTAATAAATACAAGCCAAAGGAGAGTTGCACAAAAAGGGAAGACCTGTGGGAGGAAGGCAGAATGCTGCAGTCCTGAGATTTGGTTATATGGTTCATCTCGATGTGTCTGAAGGGCAAAAGTGATGTTTATGGTATCCAACCTAAGGTGACTGTGCTCTGGAGCCATCGGATGACTTCCCAAGCCTGTAGTAATAAGTAAAATAAATTTTAATATGAGCACAAAACTGTGAGTTTTAAGGATTTTTTAAAAAAAATAGTACTGGGGATTGTGTGAAAGAGCTGTAATAACTGACTGAGGCTGATGATGTGCTGACAACATGATACTGTGACTGCAGTTCTGCAGCGTGTCACCAGAGGGGTTCCTAATCAGGACAGAGCTATGAACTGCATTGCTCAGCCTGCAGTACAGTTACACACTCCGGGTGTGAGGATGAACTGTAAATGGTTGAATCATCTTTACAGTATTAATAACCTCAGTTAAGGAACAGCTGAAAGACTGTAGCATAAATATACCTAGAGAAAGGGAGGAGCTATTTATGCTAAAAATTAATTGCACAAAATGAATATAAACAGATCATAACTTTATAATTGAATTTCACCAGAGAAGTGAGTGGCAAGAGGCATCCACGAGGAAAGGCTTATATTTATTTATTTACTCATTTATTTACTGAGAGAGTGGTCAGACACTGAAACATACTTCCTAGAGATGGTCAATGCCCTATGCCTGTCAGTGTTTAAGAGGCATTTGGACACTGCCCTTAATAACAAGCTTTAACTTCTGGTCAGCCCTGAAGTGGTCAGGCAGTTGGACTGATGATTATTGTAGGTCCCTTCCAACACATCTATTCTGTATGCTGTTGCCAGGTGCCTGAGACAGTGCTACACTGCTGCTTTGAGACTGTTGCTTTGCCATGAGACAAAAGACCTTTTCCTGTCTTTTGCTCCTATTTTGGCTTTATACCTCATATTGCTCAAACTGTGGTAGACTCTCCTATGGGAAACTTTCCTTTGCCTTACAGGAACTAAGTGCCAGTGTTTAGTTAGCAGAATCAGGAATTTTGAATGTTAAATTACCATTTCAGTTATTTAATACAGTCAGCTCTTCTACATGTGTAGAGAACCCCTCTACATGTGTAGGGCACAGCTAAAGTCAGGTCCACTGCTTGTTCCAGTGCTGCAGAGTGACCTCTCCAGGACCGAGGCCCGAGTACATACTTAGTGGTGGTCTGACACATTGAGAGCTGTCCTGTTCATCCCACCTGACACGTGTAACTGAAAGCTGGGTTTCCACTTTTCTTTAACTTTACATTTGCTTTCCAACATGAAGATTTATCAACTGCACCTCACTTTGTCTAGTACCCAAACACCTGACAGGAGTTTGCACTAACACCACATAATTCTGCTTTATTGTAGTAATGAGATTACAAAATACATTACAAACGATTGAGCTGCACTAGGTCTGGTATTCTAGCATTTAAGACTATATATAGTGAATACTTCTTATTCAGTGGTTATGACTGTGGAAAGGATTGGGGGAATTATGAACCCACCTAATAAAATAAAAATCCAACTGAAAATTGATATAGTAACTACAAAGATTTAATTTTATTTATTCATCTGTACAACAGAGGTAAGACAATCCTAGTAGTTGAATTGCACTTAATTGTCTTAATTTCTACAAAGTAAGGAATGGCAGTTCTATAGAGGAATTGTTTCTAAACTCTTCAAGTCAAAACCAGAAGTTTTCCACCAAACAATGAAATTAAGAAAAAAAAAAAATCACAGAAGTTACTTCAAATCACTCTCTCCCTGTACCTTAGTCTCAGCAGAAAACAAAACCACCTTGCTACTCCCATTTCAGGTGTGTGACTGATGCTATTAAGACTGCTCATTAGCCATGGTTTGCTGGAGTTGGTTGTGTCTTGGTCACAGTGGTTTTACTACTCCATGAAAAAAGGAAAAAAACCCCATACAGCCACTTTTAAACATTGCATGTCAGAATAAACTACTGCTCAACAAAAAAATTAACCTTTGCCAGAGCTGTAGTCTTATTTTCCCTGCTGTGCTGTATCCCAGACCTGTATGCAGTTCCTTTGAGACCCTCCTCAGCTGTCACCAGCTCCTATCTGGGCCCTGTGTGATGGACTAGTGCCACCAGTAACCTGGAGGGCCAACCCCCTTCACCAGGTAGAGGTCTACAAGTGGAGCCTGAGTAGGACTGAACCATTATTCTGTGACACAAGGAGATGCAGGCTTGTGTTTTTTGATCCTTGCTCTGGTTTTCCTTACACCAGTGTAAATCAGGAACCCATCTACTCAAGTCAGCAGGTTTACCTCTGTGTAAATGCAGAACTGATATGGAAGCAGCATCAGCCACTTTGCTTGTATTCGAGTCTTGATCTAAAGGCCTTCTGAGAGATGCTCTGCTGCCTTCACTGGGCTTCTGACCATCTCTATATATGTGTGTAGCAGTACCAAGTTCTGAAAATAGTTGTAAAAATGCAGATTTTATTCTTATAAAATGCTATCTTACAGGTTTTCCACTTCTCTGTGTAACTTTCAATGCTTATCAAATGTTGCTAAAACATCACATACGGCTTCATAATAATAAAAATCAAGAGTGAACCAATTGATACATTCAACTTAAAAGCCAATTTTTAGAAGCAATTTTCATATTTTATCATATTTATGATGGCACCATCACTTTCAAAAATTTTTATTTTATCGTCAATTGCACATGCTTCATTAGGACATGCTAGAAAAAAGAAGCTAAGGACCACACAGTCTGTTTTCTTAAAAGGACCCATTTAGAGAAAAGGGTTGTGGATGGATCCATACTTCCTGCAGCTAGTCTCACTGTATAGCCTGCTAAGGAAAGTCTCTGCCTGTCACTGGTGAGATAATGATTGAAGTTTAAAGTACTCATTATCACCTTCTATACAGTTAGCAAACCATGTCTCTTTATAGTCTAATAAAAAAATAACTGAATTGTTCAAAATCCCAAATTTCTAAACTAAAGTTCACATCAAACTTCAAAATAAATACAATTTAATACAAAATACTGGGGGAAAAACCCCCCCATTTTGCTTGCAAAAACCTATGCTTGGTCTCAAAGGTATCCTACTTAACCTACTCTATCCATTATGGAACACAGTGGATTTACACAGTTTGTGAGAAATAACTGAACTCAGAATTGCAATGATGTGATCCACTGTGCTAGTAATCAGCTATTTCAGAGACTTGTGTGCGTACCTTAAAATTACCCAGTATGTGTGTTTCTTTAAATTTGGTTACACATACTGGAAAAAGAAAATACTGTCTCTACAAAGTGCTGAGCTCCTCTTCTTCTTATGAAAGCCAAGGCAAAAACCATCAGGATGTTTAAAGAGCTTCCCAACATTTTGCAGTTTCACACCCAGGACAGGTTTAGGGACTGACCACCTTTATGAAAGGAACTCTTTCAGAAGTGAGTTACAACAGCTGTGATAGGATGGTCTTCCAACACTGTCTTCCCTGAAGTCTCTTTAAATGATGGCATCATGTTCATCACTGTAATAGAAACACAGTAATTAGTGTTCTGCAGTACAGGCAACAGTCAATATGAGAAACAGCCATCCAGCTGCTGCTAAGAAGGGTATTTTGTGAACAGAGGCCATCTTGCTGGGGAGGGCTAAGGGCACATTGATCTGGGAGTTACAGTTCTCTCCGAGCCAAGCCCGAAGTTAACAGTAACAGCCAATCAAAGCCAGTTTACAAGCTCAGCAACAGGTTTCCTTTGTTTCAAAGTTACTGTTGATCTGAGTTCTACAATACCCATTCAAACACTGCTGTGGAGCAGGGACTGGCTGAATTCCATGATCAGTGAGCGGGGGTCAAGATGGAGAGAAAACACAAGGCCTAAGCGCTATCATCCCAACCAGTCTAATGACATCACCTCACTTAAAACAAGCTTCTCAACTGAGATGATACTGAAAAGGAAAAAGAAAAGCAACCTAGTTTTCAGAATTTCCAATTCTTAAACTAAATGTGGGACAAGGAGCCAAGTCTGGAAGCCCTGGAAGAAAACTGAGTAGAGCTGAGTATAAATGGCAAAAGAGATGGTGCAATTTTGATTGAACTATTCACTACAAAAGGGTGAGATGCAAGATGAAGTGAAAAATCAGATGTCTGACTGGTACTGTGTGCTCAGAAATGAATGCTGCAAAAGAGAGGAAAAGAGTACCTCCACAAAGAACCGTACCCAAGGCAAGACTGGACCTGCTACCTCCTGTCCCCCAATCTCCTATCATAAAGGAGAGACACCAGTTGCCTGGAAGAAGTTGGTGGCAGAAAATCGGTTTAAATCAGTGTTTTTCAACTTGTAGTCTGCAGACTGTCTGAAGCCCACAGACAAATTCTAAAGGGTCTTGAAAAAATAACTAAGAAAAGCAAGTTTACTCTCAATAAGCTTGTATTTGCTGTACAGCACCTACACTCCACAGGGAAAATATCACCAGCCTGCAGCTCAAAGAAGGTTTAAAGTCACTGGTGTACATATACAGAGTAAACAAGTGACTTCAGGTCATCCAGCCTTTCACATCCACAGCACAGACTTCTTTATCACGAGGATGATCCGAGGGCTGGAGCACCTCTCCTATGAGGACAGGCTGAGAAAGTTGGGACTGTTCAGCCTGGAGAAGAGAAGGCTCCAGGGAGACCTTATAGCGGCCTTCCAATACCTGAAGGGGTCTACATGAAAGCTGGGGAGGGACTTTTTACAAGGGCAGTTAATGATAGAACAAGGGGTAATGGCTGTAAACTAGAAGAGGGTAAATTTAGATTAGACATTAGGAAGAAATTCTTTCCTGTGAGGGTGGTCAGACACTGGAACAAGTTGCCCAGAGAAGCTGTGGATGCCCCCTCCCTGCAAGTGTTTAAGGTCAGGTTGGATGAGGCTTTGAGCAACCTGGTCTAGTGGAAGGTGTCCCTGCTCCTGGCAGGGGGGGTGGAACGGGAAAATCTTTAAGGTCCCTTCCAACCCAAATCATTCTGTGATTCTATGATCAGAGAAAAACCCACTCAGAAGAGAGGCGTAATAACAATGAAGAACAGCTGAAGTGGTGAAAGACAAAATATCACAGTTAAATCTCTTAATGATATTAATATAATGTACATTAAACAAACATATGTAGTAGAGTTAATTCTCCTTGTTTTGTTTGTCCTTGTTCCCCTCAAGAAAGTAATAAATTGACAAGGGACAATCCCTTGGGAACTTACATGGTTCTGTACTGAATGCCTCTTCTAGCATGATAGGTTTTGCATCCAATGTAGAGAATAGCTAGGACTCCAAGTGTCAGCACAATGCCACCTACAAAACTGCCCACATCAAATCTGGAGGTTTTGGCTACGACAGCCTGAGATTTTGATGTGGCTGAAAAGAAAAAAAACCAAAAGGCATTTTTTATAAAGCTTGCAAAGGTGTGTTTTGAGGGATTCTTCTATATCCTGCCCTTCCCACTGACCTATCATCTAAGACCCAACTAGACAAATTTAACACAGATCAACCTGCAAGATGCCAGCCAAGCACACTGAAACCTGGAGCTCTGTTTTTAAGTGCCAGATTCTGGTAATGCAGGAGGAGCTGAGAAAGACCGATTTCCCCTTCTCTCCGCCTCCCTCTTTCCCGTGCTTTTTCCCCCTGCTCTCTCCTCCTTCCACACATGTGGCTCCTGCCCTTCTTAGGCCAGTTCTACTGTTTTTCATACTCACCATGAGACAATTTAACTCACTGGCTGGCCTGAAATTAATCCAAGCAGGAAAGGAAGTTGCTTTTAGTGAGATGAGCATACTGAGTCAGCCTGCAGAGAGGTCTCACAGAATTGCACCCTCCCTCTCCAAGTGAGATCAGCTCTGCAGCTCAACACAAATATTGACACAGATAACACGACCTCAGATAAGCTATAGCAGTTTCTGTGCAAAAACTGGTTTCATCTACTACAAACTCCCATGAAACAATCCACTCTGTGCTCATCTCTATTTGTACTTGCCACAGGGAGTGTTACATGGCCAACTAAAAGTTCTGATGATGACATCTCCACCTGCCCAATAACACTTCACTGACATCTGAGCAACCTGATCTGTGTTGAAGTGTAAGCATGAAGTGGTGCGAACAAGCAGCTAACCACAAGGAAATACTGAATTCTACACTTACTGTTTTATATTAAAGGGGACTGTCAAACTGTATTTGACAGCTTTTACAGGAAGTGTGACTCATCCATAGTAATACCCCATCCTCCATTAGGGATAAAATTCATTACATTGCTACAAACGTGTTTTAACAGAACTCAGCCTTTCTGCTAAGCCAATAGACATATTTTGAGCCACAGGTCAGCTGTGAAAAAGGAAGTATTAGAGATGAGTTCAAGCAAGCTGTAGAAGGGAGAGCTGAACAAATACAGAAGTTGTGTTAGGAGAAAGCCAGGCTTTCTCCTAACACTGCTAATCTCCTTGCTGGTGGCTGCTGGTTCAGACCACTTGCATTTTTTACTTTTTTTTTTCCTAAACAATGTCAGGTCTCTCAGGTTAAGTGAAGCCTTATTAATAATAAGTGGAATGCTCAGAGCAACATTATTATAGCCAACTTAATAAAGAAAAAAACCACCTTACTCTCGTTTTTCAGAATGCAAGTACCTTCTTTGTTATACTACATGTATACAAGCCTTCATGAGCTTCCTGAAGTGTGAACTCACCTGTTACAGGAGTGAAAGAAGTCTTGGAAGTGGTCACCACCGTAATATTGAATTGTGATGATGTGACTGATGAAGCTGTGGTGGATATTTCTGTCTGGTTGGTTTTGGTGGGCTGAGTCGTCAGGATGACAGACTTAGTGGTGTTGGTAGGTTGACTGGTACTGGTCAGATGAGTAGTACTGGTGGACATACCTGGGAAATTTTTATTTGTGATATCACACAGAAAATACATAAAATTAATAAACTGTATACTCATTGAATAAGATTGCATTTGTCATCATGCCCAAAGAGAATGAGAGAGTAACAGTGAAAATGCCACTACACTGATATCGAGGCTTCCATACAGACTCTTCCCCTATGTGTTTCCTTTGGAAAGACCTAACTTCTGATTTCTGGGGCTCAAGATCAGGAATAGTTTTAAAGAAAGGCTGTAAAAAAAACCTGGATAATATCTGATAACTTTCAGAAGGGTCATTTTTTTTTTTTGTAACACTATCTAATTCCACTGAATCAAACATAACTTACAGGATTTTAAAATATGATTAAATTCTAGGTCAAGAGTAACTTTCCATTTGAAGTGCCCAACTTTTCTGATAACTAAGTTTTTCTGATAAGAACAGATTTTGCATGATAATACACACCCGCTCCCCCGCCTCAATTTTAGTAATGATTTAATCTTTAATTTACTTTTGAAAGAAACATTGGCTTTACGAAGGCTGCATGTGTATTAAGCTTAACAGAGATAATTCTGTATGTATGTTAAACTTAAGGTTCAAAAAGTTTTCCACGTGTGATAAAAGTGCGACTAAAGTAAATCTGCTAGCTTGTATAATTTATTTAGTAGCTGTCTTGCCAAGGTGAAAACAAAGATTGGAATGCTGTTTCACAAGTTTAATTGACATCTAACATCTGACTTTTACTCTACTTTTATCTTTGACTTTTACCTTTGTTACACTCCCCCGTCCCTCCTCAGAAAGCAATAATGAACTGTTCAGAATAAAAATACCATGAAGCAAAATTCAAGAAGAGAGATTGATACTTATAGCAAAATCCTTAGAACCTTTGTAGAAGGCAGCCAGCAAGAATAATCTTAAGAGCAATTACTTGTTTTTCTAAGAAGGAACTAAGAAGAAACACGAGCCCGTTATGCAACTAACATTTCTCTAAGCAGACAATAGAAGACAAATACTTTTGCGTATGTAGGAATTATAGGGAGAAAAAGCTCCCTTTGCAGCTGTCTACTTCTGTATTGTTCCTATAACCTCACACAAGCTGGGTTAATTTTAAACACCATAAAAGCTTTTCTCTATGGACATTAAAATGTCTAATTATACTAATTTTTTCTTGAAATTGTCTGAAGAATAGGTAGTTTCATCTCAATTCCACAGTAAATTTGATATTCAATTTCTGGGGTTTTTTTGTACAGCATCTAAAATGCTTCTATAGAATGATCTTCCTGTAAGTGTGGTTTAAAACACAAGTAGCCACACACAGAATGATGTCTTTGCTAACACTTAAGTGTCACTGCTTCCAGTACAGCATCAAAAAAACCCCCAACAAACCAATATGATAATGTAAGCATTCAGAAAGCAAATAGCCTACATGACACTCTTCTGAGACATTTAAGATTAAAACTGATGAAGGAGCCCAATACAGTCCCCACAGTAAATGTTACTAATTTTCCTGTTCTTTTATGTTATCCTTGTATTTTGCCATAACCCTAGGAAACACTGAAATGAGCATTAATTAAGATAGAACAGTTGGAGTACTATACTCATGTGCTTACCTTGTTACAATTAGGAAATTCAGTTCCTCTATGAAGCATGTGTAAAATACATCAGATGAAATTCAGGGTACATTTTAATACTGACAGGTAAACTCCCCAAAGGCACAATGATCTATAAATATCAAATGGTTCCCCATTGTAGGAAATAAGCAAGGAAATGTCTATTATGGAAACCATCTACAATTACATGACATGAAACCACACCTGGTAACTGCATTCCTAATATAAAAGATACCAAGAGAAAAGAAAGACAAACCTGAATGCAAGTGTCGACCAGTCACTTTTCTAGGGTTTTTGGGTTTTTCTGAGTCATGATTTCTGAGAGTCAAACTGGCTTGTGCTTCTCAGCAATATAATGACTAATTGTTCCACATATAACATTATTATACAATGCTACACAAAGATGGTACTTATTCCATGGACATTAAATTACCCTACAGAAAGCCTGAGTCAGCACAAAAAAAATCCAAGCAGCTTCATGAGGAATTCCAGCAAACTTGCACATTATGTTTTTCCCCTCCCTCTTCTCTAATTTTTTCTTACTTTATCAAGATTACTTGGTGATGTAAAATTTTTATTTGGAGTAAAATCTGGTTAATCTCCTACAGACTTATCTTTCATGATGTATTTAGTATCAGTCATTTCAAAACATCAGTGGGAGGCTATCTGAGGCAGCTGGAGAATTTGGGAAGCTGACATGAACTAGGCACCAATCTGTTCTTCCACGTCTTTGAAAAATCTTACCCATACTATTTTACTCCCAGAGTTAAGATGAAAGAACATTTTCTAGCAACATCTGTCCTTTTATCTTTCATTTCCCTGATTACTTTTCCCCCAGAAGACCAGCTGGGCTTCATTGAACATCATGCTAAACAAACCCAGACTGCCTGAGTTAATTTTTATTATTTAAAAAGGATGCATGCTCGCAATATAGTTCAGGTTTATGATGCTTTATTTTTAAAAGAGACAAGTATTTTACTTTGTATGCTACCTGTGTTTAAACATTAAATAGCTATGCTATATCCATCAATCAAGGTATATATAGAGTGTAAAGCTAAGAATTCTTAGCAGCAGGCACTACTCCCTTTATGTTCTAACTCAACAAGAAAAAACACAACTCAAACTGCTTAAGCTCCATGCTAACATACAAAAATATTATTATTATGCTCTTCCTCTAATAAATAAATACTCTCTTTTGCATGGAAAATGACTGAATGAACCAAACTTTTGCTTCTGCCATAAAAAGCTTAAAAAAAAAAAGGCAGAGACTTTAAGCAAAATTAAGTACGTATATCCAGCAGTCTTTATTTTAAAGAGGTCAGGACAGACAATCAAAATGGCTGCACATTGTCATAAAATCTATGAAATTTCTAACAACAACAACAAAAAAAACCAGAGTGAAGGATGTGAATCATGAACCACATACAGCAAGGCACAGCTGTTTGTTAGCTTTGTCCTGTGCTTAACAATAAAGGGCTCAGGCCTCAGCAGAGGGCTGAGCAGAGGGTGGAAGGGTTGGAGCATGAGGTGGGTGAAACACCTGTGGTTAACAATGGCTTTACAGATGGGAAGGCCCTAAGGCAACAAGGAGATTACAAAAACCTCTCCACTTTCCAAGTCAGACATGCTTAAACTGGTACACTGCAAGCAGTGGAATGAGAAACTGCACCACTTCCTTGCTATCAAAAAGTCTTTGCAGATTTTTTTTTTTTTTTCCCCTGCTGAGTATTTTATTCTTAAATGAATAATAAGCAGCTTCTGAGTGTGGTAGCTCAGAGGTTATCTGGAGACTACAAAGTGAGAGCTGCACTGGAAATGGAATAACATAGTTGGGACCTTATGATTAGCATGAAACTCCACAAATACCCCAAGTCTCTCAGGGTAGGCACAACATTTCTGCCTTGCTTTCACATGGCTCTTTTAGCACAAGGGGGACCCAGTTCATGCACGGAGCTGGCTTTTTTTCTCTTCCCTCAGATACAACCTTTTTTATCTATGCACCACAGACTGAACAACTGCATGATGTTAATTCTTATCCAGTCTTTACTGACGTGGTGAAATATGCCTGTGCACATTCTTCCAGAAAAATCTTTTTTTTTTTAATTTCCTTTTTTAATAACCTCACACTGATATAGCCAACAGTTAGAACACTGCAAATACAAGTGGATGAACTGTTTGTGTCCCAGGTTAAATATCTGCTTTCAAACTCTACTAGTTGATCTAATAAACATATTTCTTCTTTCTACGTGTTTTGTAAATACATTACTTATGTTGGAGCATCATAAGTTTAACACTGCTGCCTTGGGAAATCATTATTACCTACAGTTCTTTTGCCAAGTTGTGAAGGAAAGATGGTAGTGCTAGAACAATGCAAAAGTACCCGTGACAGACTGTCCCAGATTTGCCACTCGTGTCTCACTTGAACTCCACTGTTTTGGGCTATGAACTCCATAAGGACTATTTTCTATGGTATAAGGTGCCATGAGTCTTACTGCTAAAACTCAGGTCCCCAGGACTTCATTATACCCTAAATCTATTTACTGTGAAATAACATTAAACAGATTTGCTGTTTGCACAACAATCTGTTCATCTTTACTCTATGAAATGGAAGAAGTTTGCTTAGAGACAAAGAATGAACATTAAAAAGACCAACTTCTTTCAATTCTTCCTTGAAGTTCTAGTTTGATTCCTGTTTTTCAATGTCACTTGAAACATCATTACTTCTACTGATGAAGCATGCCACCTAAACTTGAAAAACAGTATAGCTTCATTTCAGAGTTGTTTTACATGTTGCCTCCCAGCCCTAAAATGATAATGTCTCTCTTAAATAACCACTTTTGATGGATATTTCTTTAGAATTTGGTATGATCAGGGGTAGGTTTGGAGCTAGCTTCTAGGTTCATAGTAATGGACAAATAAACAGATACGTACCTACTGCAGATGTTGCTGTAGATTGTGTGGATGATATAAGAGTAAGATTGGATGAATTGCCATTGTCTTCAATAAAAAAAGAAAACAAGAAAATAAATATTATTAGTTTTCATTTTAACATGCTGTAATTAAAGTACCAACAACACAGTACTCTTCTTAGGGTATCTATGTTTGCAAGTTACAAGTGGGAACAGAGAATACTCCATCCCAAAGCAGATGGTTTTATCCCTCTGCAACATGCTTCCAGATATCAGTGCAGCAAGAACATAATTACACTGTATGCAGAGCAGTGCCCAAATGGTCTGCATCTGAATTATTTACAACCCCTCTTTTTGCTCTCTTCCACTCCTATGTCATGCTCTACTCCAGATGCTGTATCTTCCATACTGTCAGTGACTTTCTTAACCTACTTAAGCACTGCAGGGTTTTTTTTTCCTAGTTTTTATTCCTCTATTTCAGTTCCATTTCTTCTCCCTCAACCTTTTCTTTCATTTTGCTGCACCTCTGTTACAAACTGGGCTCATGCTAAGAACATACTATAGTCATGTTCAGGCCAATACACTGTGAAACATCTTTCTGTGGGCTTACGCTCTCTCTACACAAAAAGAGTCCTAAGAATGGACTTGTTTCCAAAGACTTAAAATATAAACTGTGTTTCAGTCTTACTGGTTTTGTCCTTCCCTCCTTTCTTTCACTTCTACGTTTCCAGTTCTCTTTTTTCCACCCTTCCTACTCATGTTACTTCTAGGTTCTTGGGCACCTTGCCACTCTCAGTTCTGTCCTCATTGCTGTATCCCTTTCAATGTTTCTTACAGGTTAACGGTGTCTTCCTGCTGGCAAAGATCTACTGGGCTGTTCGGTAACTCCCATTTCTGGAAACGTCACTGCCCATACTGCCCTCCCTTTGTTCTGCACTGTAGTTCATGCCCATTCTGTGATTAGTCTTTTATCTCAAAGAATTCATCTTTTGCAGCATCCTCCTAGACTGCTAGTGCTACGTGCCCTGCAGCAGCTCTAGCGCCTTTCAGCATGGCTGGAAAACACAGTGCCTGACCTCAGAGCTGACAAAAACAGCAACACGACTACCAGAATCAAGAAGCAGGTGTATTTCCTTTGAACGGATCAGCTGTTCTTACCACTGCAAAAGTCTAGTCCAAAACAGTTTTGTCAACCCTCTTTGCAATTGCATACATGTTATGAGCAAGCTCAGATTCAAGAAAAAATCATAGAATCATAGAGTGGTTTGGATTGGAAGGGACCTTAAAGATCATCTAGTTCCAATCCCCCTGCCATCAGCAGGGACACCTTCCACTAGATCAGGTTGCTCAAAGCCTCATCCAGCCTGGTCTTAAACACTTCCAGGGAGGGAAAATGCAACGAATTTACACCTTCATACCACCTACCAAAAAGGAGGAAAAAAAATTACAGAGGGAATGAATGACTGCCTTTTCTTTGGTGTAATCATAGCCAGCTAGGACCACCACTGAGTATTGCACACACAACCTTTATACTGACATACCTGGGATATTAAGTTGGAGATTTAATTGCCTTTGAGAAAAAGTCTAAGATCGTACAATTACAAACACATTCTTTCTTGCGTACTTTTATACTAGCGTAAGCTACGGATATTCCTGGGGCCAAACTGTTCCCACACTGGCCCAATACTGTAAGCAGAACACAGCTTTGGGTTTCCCCCAAGTTCTGAGTGCTTACTTCTGCAGCCCTAAGAACACATCGGGATGTGGACTGCATGCTCCTACACGTGAAAAAAAGCCATGTACACTGCCTGGAATTTGGGTGTGAGTCAGCGATGCAATTAACACAAGAGAGAGTGAGTCAATGAGCAGAGTATTTGCTACACATCCCACTTGTTGGCCAACAGCAACTGCGATGAGTGAAGCAGTACAGGGTAAAAATGACTCAATGACTTTTGCATGGCACATCCTTAAAGATGTACAGCTTAATGCAGTCAAAATGAGATTACCCTATGAAATAAACATGTACTGTAGCAATGAGCTCAAGCATGATGGACCTAGAATCCATTTTGACATTAAAAATCATATCAGAAAGTGCCTTGCCTTTTTCTCAAGAGCACTGAAGTCTAGCCTGGCAGGCCTCTTGAGCTGGTGGTTCTCTTTGTAACTGTAAATTGATCTTGGCAAGTATTTCTAGTTCTACACATAAAATTTTCCTATGTTGTTTCTCCTCTCTCTATTGCTCTTGGGTACCTAAGAATATGAGGACTGAGTTGTGTTCTACTGTTCATTAGTTCCTCTTATATTATCTTTAGTTGTCCTAGAACAGATGTGACAATCAGAGTACCTCCCTCCTGCCCTACAGCTGTTCACAATTCAATAAAATAAAATAAAGGGCAAACTATTACAGGACACTAAGGCATACAATAACACACACTGCTTTTCTCGATGCTATAGAGGAACAGCAACAGAAATGCCAAGAATATTACCTTGCAACTTATGGCCTGGAATCGTAGTAAAGGGTGTAGTACTGCTGGTGGTGTTTGTGTCTTCACTCCCTACATAAAACCCAAGAAGAATAAGATAGTTTTAGGTGCTTTATTATTACAAAGAAAAAAAAAAAGTTAGTACAACATCTGTCATTTGCTTTGGGCATATAAACAACTAAACTACCATGGACAGGAGTTAGGCATAATGACGATACAAAAGCATGGTACCACAACAGCCTGCTCTTAGCACATTAAAAAAGACCACATTTGCACTACCCAACCATCAAACGAACTGGAACTCCATCCCATCCTCAGTTTTATCTTCCCCATCAGCACCATCCCAAGTTCTCTTCTTCCTTAAGATGAAAGGAGACTGAAAGAAGTAAGAGGCAGAAAATCAGGCACCTCCCTTCAGTAATAACATACGACCTGCATAATGTACAGCAGAAGGAAAAGAACTTCTCACATAAATCTTTTCCTCTGAAGTCTGCAAGGCCTTTGTAGGCAGATGAGGACTTGCTGTTCCCCTACATGGACAGCATGATAAGACAATAAGATCCACTACGAAGTTGCATTGCTTAGTTTGGGACTAATAGCATGTTAATGCATCCACTGAGCATGTGGCAGGTGGGGAGTGGGATAGAGAAGGATCCTACCTCTGGTGAAGTATCATCACACCCTGAAGACTAATTGAGGCCTGATTACACTGTCCTCAGGCTTGGTCTACAAACAAGTGGTAAAATGTAAAGATAAACCACACAGAATGGGAAGTCTGGCATTCACATGCACGCAAGGCAATCGATTGTGGATTCTGCCTTTGCCACGCAGAGTTTAGTTCTGATCACTCACAACAATATTCTGCTACAGGCAAGCAAATAGCCTGCACTAAGGATCACAGAAATAGGGCATCCTCTCAGTAGTTACAAAACCTGAGTGAAGATCTCAGAATGGTGTAAGTCTGCAAATACAAATGACAAACTACTCATTGCATCCTACCCCTGCAATACCAAGATTGAGGGCAGCACTGCAAGATATGTTAGACTGTTTAATTAAGGATCTTAAGGATAATGAACAAACAAAAAAAGGAGGATAGGACACAGCTAAACTGAGCTTCCCCAGGAAGGACCCAATCCTGCAGAAACTGGTCTACATCAGAGCTTTTAACAATGATCTGATTGAGGAAGCCAAGCCAACAGAAAACTGACATTACCCCCTCCCCCAGCTGCACATGTTTTTTGCTGTCTCAACCAGCAGAATGGGCTCCAGTAGGGTCAGATGAAAGGGAGGGGCAGGAGCCAGAGGTGGAAGGGAGACAGGACTGTATTAGTCCTAGTTCAGATCAGCTTGGACTGCATACCTTGAAAGATGTCAAGGACCTCATCCAACTTAAAAGATACAACTTTTTTTTTCCTCCTCAAAAAAGCCCCAAACATTGATAAGTTTCTTAATCTGGATCACAAGCAGTTGCTCCAGAACACAAATACATCTTAACATGGGGTACTGCATAAGCATATGCTACATCGGAACACAGGGCAGTCAATGGTATGGGCAAGAAAAAGAAAAAAATAAAATTAAACTATTCCCACACTGTTCTCTATCCTCAGACTGTGGTTTTGGATTCAAAGCCATGTGTATCACTGCAGGGACAGCAGGAGACTTCAGCCAGGGAGGTGGGAAGGACATCCTAGGTTAAAGCACAGGCAAAAGCAGCCCACCCTTTTACCCCTGCTGTCGGAGCAACAGCAACTGGAGACTCTGGTTCCAGACCACAGACTGCAGAGTACAAGCAGCCCAAAGCAAAACAGGGGGGTGTCTGTCCTTCTCCAAGGAGTGGAAGGACGAGGGTTAGAAGTCTGCAGGGACCCCCTGGTACATGTGCAGGTGTCAGCACAGACAGGAAGGGAGGAGAAAGGCAGCAGCCAGCTGTAGCGTGGAAGGTCCTGCACATGAGCAGAGGTAAAGCTCTTTGTTCCACAGGATTAGTTGCAATGTTGGGCCTACAAATCTTGAGCAGAGAGACTCGGTGCTGATGTTTGCTCCCACCATGATCCAGAGTTGGGGCTGAGGGGGAAGGATCTCTCTGTTAGTTTTTCATCTGTGTTCATTTTTTGTGATGAAACAGAACCGAACCAGGGAAATGCCCAACTCACAACAATGTACCAAAGCACCAAATACTGGAAAAGGACAGGGAAACAGCATCGACAACACTTTTGTCAGACAACTCTATGTTTTCCTCTGTGTACAGTCAGGTGCAGACACAGCTAAAAACGTAACTGCTTGTGGCTGCCCAGGGCACATCTGAAGGCCAACGTGCTTCCTCTGAAATGCTACAGCTCAGCACGCCGAGCGCTTCCAGGGCCTCTCACGGTTTCGTTGCTCTAAGAAGTCACGAGTAGTTGGAGGCAGTTTGGAGAAGCAAACTTTCAAAAGGGCAACATCAGGCCAGTTCTTCCAGCTTTACAGCTGGAATTTGGCTTCCAGAAGTGACACAGGAGCTGAAGATCCGTGCTCATGCTAAACTCATAGATAGATGCAGGGTAAGTGATAGGGATAGCTCCAGTATTTGCTGAAAACGAACAGGACAAGATTTTGCCAGATTCTGCAAAAATCAACACAGTGGGTAATGCCCACAAACCCTTAACGTTAGGAATCTGTAGTCTCCAGCTCAGGCACGTACCAAATTACTGTTCCCTGTAGACGAAGGCTGGTAGAACCATACACTAATGAGTGGCACTAATCATTGAAATCCCTGCAAGCGACAAAGGTCAACTTGCCCACTCCCACATTCACTTTCAAGATAAACACTTTTCTAACAACTCAGGGGCTTTATGTCTAGTCCAACTAAACCTCGTGCTGCAGAAAGATGTTGGTGTATAAACTCACATTTCTACAAAGCATAATTTTATACATTCATTTTGGGGACATTTCAGAAGTCATATATAAAATTCTGTCTAGGCATCTTCTCTTTGCAAGTTGATGTGTAGCAGGTAAGTAGGTGAGTTTTAATGCCAAGCCATTCTGCTTTTGTTGGTTTTAAAAAAACCAAAAAGTATAGAGACACTGACAATGCACAGTTCAACAGAAAGATCTCCACCTCACACAGCAACCTCTAAGCAATCCAAATGAGTAAAAGTTGAGATGCTGGAGTGGTTAAAGCAGGGATGTTACAGCAGCAACAGGAATATACCAATCCTTGGGTAGTCTCCACCATGAGAATACTTGTTCTCAGCTGAAATGGATGAAACTCAAATTCTGCAGATTCAATAAAAACAACTCTCTGACCCCAAACCTACTGTAACATATGCCAGGCAATTTTGATAGACTATAAATTCAAAACCTAGCTATCTAGAAACTGTATTTCTTCTCCCTTTGACTCAACAAGGTCTTCTGACATCATCCTGAGACAAAGGTCAGGCAAGATTATCTCAGCAACTTTCTGGACAGGTCCTCATGCCTTAACATTGTGAAATCTGCCCAACAGTCTTGCAAACAAAAGCATAAACACTATTATACAGATGCTTAAGGAAATAACATAGACCCACACAACTGATTCTCAACCCTGATCAGTTTGAGACCGAAAAAATACTACACCTTTTGCCATTATCCAAGACTCCAGAGAAGTAAGAAGACACACTAAAATCAAACTGCCACACCTGTTTTCAGGTCTGGAGGCTCCTGCTGCTGCTCATTTTTTTTCCTGCAAGTGGTTCTGCACACAGGTAAGCTCCTGGAAGATGTTGCTAGCTCTCTCTTCTGAACAGAGCAGGAAGGAGGTGGGGGCAGCTGCCTGCCAGGCAGCACAGATTCTCCTTACTCATTCAGATACCAGGAAGCCAGATCGATTTTACATAATAGTAGGCAGGATTTCTCCTAAACCATAACGTTTTGGTGCTGTTTCTTCCACTGACTACTGACACACAGAAATACACTTTGCAGCAGAGTAAAAGAACAGCATTATATTGAAAAAAGAAGCCTGCCCCAAAATCTTAACTAGACTGAGGACAAATCTACTGCCACTTTCACTTTTCGCAAATCATAGCATTTGATGGGTTTCACACTTTCTCCTGGAGTATTCAGTAGTGAAGCACAAACTTTTGCTGTAACCAGCACAAATCTCAGCAGTAGTTTCTGGAAGTTTCTGAGTAACCAGGCAGAAAAAAAAGATACTTCAATAGATAGGTTAGAGTGAGCCTTAAAAGGGCACGACTTCCGTCAACATATTATAAATAGAGTATAGATGACAATTTCACATCTAAAGGAGTACATCTGACTGTCGAAAGCTGGATGAGATCACTGCTGCCCCAGGAGATAGCTCTGACTCTACACCGGGTTCAACCAGCACACGCACTCAGGAAGCAGCGTGATAAAAGACAGATCAGGCCAATCTGGTATCAAATGAAATGGCAGTCTATCGTCGTGAAATGGAGGCCATCATCTCTCAGCATGCAGGTTGCTGGCAAACTTCAAAAAAAGCTTGCTCTTTTTGGAAGGGCAATTATAAAGTTGTTTGTGTTCCTCATTTTATTTTTTCTTGTATCAATTTATCTTACAGCTTCACCACATTAAACAACAGTGTATTAACACTGCTGGACTGACTGATATTCCTCAACACGATTTATGGCAGGTTAATTTGGTACCTATCATTCATCTTCTTCATTTTGGAACATTGTGGGGCACTGTACAGGGCATTTCAGACTTCTGAAAAGGCAACTCCGGCAGCTCAGGCTTTTGGATGTCCCACTCATTTGAGCACATGTCGATGATTATCCCCTGAATCTGGCCTTCCACCACCCGAGCTAAAGCACAAACAGGAGGCTGTGTATGTACTAGCCTGGGTCATGAAAAAGAGGAGTTGCTGCAAGTGCCTGACAGAAACGCGACCAACAAACACCGTCTGTCCCAGCAGCAAAGCCACGCTGACCCCAACGCTACTGAAGCCGCTGGCCACGATGACAGC
>NW_010315719.1:0-775 GCF_000700745.2 Antrostomus carolinensis
CAAATACCAAAAATCTCACAAGGTCAGCTCTCGCTGAAGTGTCGTGCAGTGGGAGGGATGCTGGACATGGCCACATGTTGTACCAGAGGCGGATGGAAGTTCCTCTGTCTACACTCCCAGCTATGGAAACAGAAACCAATGACAAATGGTGCAACTACCTTATCGCAGCTCTGAGGAAGCATTCGAGGACTTTGGAAAAGCCTGCTCATCTTTATAAGAGGTTTCATCTGATGGATACAGGAACTACTGAAAATATCTCATCACTACCTGGAACACCAGTGTTGTCAACATCTCCTTCAGACATCTGCCCATATTGTCTTTTAATCCATCTGCTGAAATATTTACTGCCTTTCTTTCTAGTAGTTAGTCAAGGATAAAGTCACTGCTTAGCTCCTTTCTGTCCTGACATCTCCTCCTTGTGATCCAAAAAACAACGATGTCGGGTTGAAACATAAGGTGGAATAGGAAAAAAGCAGAAAGGACTGTGTGACCAAGCCTGCCAGCCAGCAGTTCAAAACAGTCCTAATACTATTTCCATAAATACTGCAGTATCTTCTGGAGGATCTCAGTGCAAACCGCAACAGATGTTGGATGCTATTATTTCTTCATTCTTGTTCATTTGTTGTTCATCTGTTATTTTTTGACCTTTTTTTTTAATATTTTTTTTTATTCTTGCCACCTGCCCATCCACAAATCAGAAGTGTTCAAACAAACTATGGTCAAACTGTGTTCTTACTGGTCCCTCTACTGCTGCCCAAAATTAACAGGACAAGAG
>NW_010315719.1:827-57451 GCF_000700745.2 Antrostomus carolinensis
TAAAGATCTAATTGCCTGTCTTATTTCTGACCTTAAAAGGATAGGCTGAATTTATTTTTGACAGCCCTAAGCAGAGAGACTAAATCTTCTGAGCTGGCCAACTCAGAAGGCTGAAGTACACAAGTACCAGCATTCTCTGATGAGTTCATTAATGTTACGGAACAAAAAATTGATGGTGTTGTGGAATATAAAGTGTTTTAAGGTGTAAGTTACCAGTGATATAAATCTACAAGCAAGTCCTTTTCTCACCAGCCACATCCAAACCAGAAGATGTTAAGATAGTTCTTTAATGGCAAAAACTATAAGGCTGCAATACATAGCAGGTACATTTATTAATCATCAGACCATTTATGTTCTGTAATTCTACCACGG
Organism: Antrostomus carolinensis; assembly: GCF_000700745.2. Taxonomy (NCBI): domain Eukaryota; kingdom Metazoa; phylum Chordata; class Aves; order Caprimulgiformes; family Caprimulgidae; genus Antrostomus; species Antrostomus carolinensis. Next base: position 1,200 of record NW_010315719.1, read on the forward strand.
TTAAATAACATGGACTACTAAGTACCTGAATCAGCTATTAGCAAAATTCCTGCTCATTAAAACTCACTTATTTAGACTTTAGCAATGGTAAATGTAACCAGCCCTGGAGGAGTGTCACAGTGCTTGGAAATGGCACATTAAGCTTCATTTACCCAGCTACAGTCATAGGCAGAGGGGGAAGGGAAAAAATACAGGGACGGTCCATAACAAAGCTCAGAAGCTTTTTGAAGCTGCATTAAGAAAATGACAAATCTTACAAAGAGAGCCATAAAGCTTCCTCAAGTACAACAGTTCTGCAAGGAGCTATTTATCATAGTTTGTTGAAAAGACTCCTACGTTTAATACTATTGGACTGTGAGAGCTGATTATTAAATGTAATTACAGAAGTAGCACAGAAATAATAGTTTATTGCTGAGCATAAGCAACACTGTATTAACAAAGAGGAGTGGGGAACATGTTCAGCATTTGGAATCGTATCATTAGCTTTTCTGGGAACACAGACACAAATGTATACACATTTAATTCCACATTAGCTTCTACCAACCAGAATTATCCTTCAAGAATTTCTGATCAGGGTCAATGCATCCATCTATATTTGGAGTGAGAAAACAGTAGTCAAAGTGGATTGCTATTTGGGTTTCAGCTTTTATTCCTTTTCTACTTAACACAGATTTATTAAAAAACACCCACAGCCTGCTGTCAAGAAATTCTGCTCACATTTGCTTATTAGCTGCCCTGTAATAGATACATTTTTGCTGTAGTGCTGCCATTTGAAGCGAAAGCTTTATTTAGAATATGTTGGTTATCAGGAGATTCTCCATGCAGTAAATCTTTTGAAACAACAAGTTTTCATTTCTCATTGCTACCTGCAAGAATGAATTTTAACTTCTATTATACCTACATCTTTGCATGCTTGCTTCTCTAACTAACCATTCATTTCACCTCTTCTTTTTGCTGTGAGTGATTTCTCCCAATTTCTTGACACTGCTGCTTCTTACTCTCAGAAGACTGTCTCTCACTTCTTGTGCACCACTGTCCTTGGTGAAACCCCTCTTTTAAAAACACACGGTTCTATCGTAAAGCTTTCTCTACTGCTTTAGGGGAGGCATCCACACTTTCCCCAAACTACAAAGCTGAACAAACTTAGAAGTACAGCTCCTTACAACCAGGGCTACAGTCTGTGCCGGCAAGCAGGGCAAAAACCCAACTCTAAAAGATCCTTTCTGGTCCACAAAGTCTAGGCTGAATCAACTCTGCTGCTGGTCCAAGAATGAAACATTTTGCAAAACTATGTTTTGGAAAGGAGGCCTTCAGTGACAGATGGATTTTGTTTATTTTTGGGTAAAAGGAACAGGTTGGGAACATCAGAGAGGATCCTGGCACATCAACACAAAGACTGAATGACTCTGAAGTACTCAAGAGGTGCAGAAATCACCATCACAAGAACATGCACACATTCATCAGTAATACGCTGTGCGCTGACCCTTGCTCTTTCAGCAACGATCTGTTTTGCAGCGGGAAATACAACCTGCAGTTTTGAAGCTCAACAGCCTCCTTTAAGCATCTGTGTTCCCTCTTTAATTCAGGATGTAACAACAGCTTCACGTTTTACAGGCAAAATTGCACTCAAAAACAGGAGCTGTCTGCACACAGCTGAAAAAAGTGAAGACTATAAATCAGGTGCAAAGGGAAGAAATCAGAGTCTACCTTTAGGCATTCGCATCCCTAGATTTTGTTCAAAGCAGCATTTTCACAGGGGCTAAAAACTCATGGGTTACATTTTTGTGGGGTTTGAATCTAAAAAACTCGTGGACAGATTGCTAACAAAGATTTTCAACCATGTTGCAAAATCCTTGGGAGCTCAGAGCTGATTATATTGAGATGCTTAAAAAAAAAAATTCCTGCTAGCCATCTATCTGCATCAGTAGATACACAAGGGCATTTGAGAAAATCTCTCCTGGTCACATCACATCATTGGTGTAAAAGAAAACAAGTTTTCCTTTTGAAGGTTTTTGACTCATTTGGAACAGATAAATCACTGCAGCAGCAATTTCCAAGTGACAATTATCTTGCCACAATAGCCATAAAAATAAAATAAAATCAACACGGATGGAATCCAAAGTAGGAAACCTAAATTATACATAACTAGATTCATAAAACTACACCTCTGCTCAAAGTTGCTCTGTACACTACACATATGCCAGGATCTCTTAATCTGCCGCTGATGTGCTGCATATTGCAGTCGTGTGCAATTACAGTTAGCTATAATTAAGAACAATTACAGCTTTTATTTCTCCACTTGTTCTTTAAAAAGCGCAGTTGTAATAAAACTTTTTTTCCCCTCTTTTTTTTTTTTTTTTTTTTTTTTAAAGGTGAATATAATTACATCCCTATAACATCTCCAATAATTAGTTTGACTCAAGTTTCTTCTGGAACAATTTTCATTTTAACTGTCAGATCTGCCATCTATAGTCAATAGAACACATTGTAAAAAAATTCTATCATTAACCTTTTTTCACCCCATAAATCTGCAAAAGTACTGAAGAAACTGAAGAATTCATTGCTTAAACATTTAAAGGCCAAATTCAACTAACACCCCTTCCCCAGCAAAACCTTCTTAATCACACTGAAACATTATTATTATTATACTTGCTAACTATAACAATAATAAATTAAAATTGGGCATAAAGTATTTGGCATCTCTCTGTATTTTATAGGCTACTTGCCAGTCCTATTCTCATAAAAGAATCTCTCTACTGTATCTTTGTTTAGAATCTACCCGCGATTACTAACCATGCAGACTGCAGGGAAAAGTAATTAAGTTTAATAGAAGCCACCCTCATTTTTGAAGCTGCCCTCAATTTAAGCCATAGAAGGAGAGTAATTAAATTTAATGCGTGCCACAGCTTTTAAATGAAGATATGGCATATAAAATTCTCTCACTCTCTAAAGCATCTTTTCCGAACACTGCAAATAAGTTTTTTGATGCAAAAAGATAGCAAAATACAACCAGCAAGTCGTGTTAAGTTTTCTCTTTCTCATGGCCATGTCTTCCAAGGGGTGAGGCCTTTGGGTAGATTTAAGAACAGCGTAACCTAAATCAGAGGGATCAGGAAGCTTGGAGTAGGATCACAGCTGAACTGTTTCTCGATTCATCCTTTGCCCATGTTATCTGGTTTGATTAAGTTTAGAAGAAGCTTTTGTGGCAGAATCCATCTTTTCCAGGTTTTTAAGAGATGCAACAGGTTTCGGACTACAGACACAAATCTGTATAGTACAGATATTGCTCTCCAAGAGCCTCCCCCAAAGTAACTGAACTAGCAACAGAGACTAAAGAAACACATTTTGAGACAGTCACAAATCTCCTCCCCTGTATGTCTTCAGTCTTCAAGTCATCAGAAGAAAAAACAGTTAAATTACCCAAGGCTCAGCTATTTTGCCAAGCAATAGACTTACTATTTTACACAGAAATTACAAACCAGGGCTAATAAAGATATTTCACTCTTGCAAAGATGAACATAATGAATGAGGAGCTCTGAGACAGAAAAAGAGGCATTTCCCTTTGCCAGCTCTGTAGAGAAGCAAAGGGCTCTCTCTCTATGTATAAACTCTTCCTTGCAGAGAATCACAGAAGTTTCATCAACTAATTTATAAAAAAAAGAATTTAGAGGCTTGAATTCCATTGTAAAAGGGAAGATGACAGCCACTGTTTGCTCAGAAGAAGGTTAAACCAAGATACTAAACTCACAATTGGTTGACAGAAGTGCTCTGAAAAATTTGAGGCTCACTTCTTGCTTCCAAGCAGCCTCTTTTCCTGAACAAAACTTCTCCGCTGAGACCAAGACCAGACTTGAAAAGGCAAAACCTGGGACAGAATTTCAAAGGCCTTTGGTCCAAAGGCTACACAAAAAAACCAAGACAGTGAAAAAAGGATAAATTAAAAAAAAAAAAAAAAAAGAAAAAAATAATTTAAAAAAGAAGAGAGAGAATAAATGGATCCTTTATTTCAATTTTAAACACCATTACAAACCTGCCATGTACTTCCCCAAGGCAGGAATATAGCAGCATAGAGAACAGGCACTTGTATGCCTGGTGTACCCCCTACATTGCAGGAACCTCTATGTACAGCAACGAGATTCAAACACATTTTACCTGGCTTTCATTTCTTTACAAAATTATCAAAAATGAACATTCACAATAGTAAAAAAGAGGCAGCCAGGGTTTCACATCTGGATGTCTGCCTGACAAAGCCCACAATCTTATATCCATCAGTTCAGGGACTGTTCAATAGGCAGATCCACACTTCAAATCTTGAAGCCATTGCTAATATAAATTGCAGGCAATTTGGGAAAGAGACTGCATTTGTAGTTATTTTTAGTCTCATGAAAGAAAGAAGAGATTTGTTTATATGTATCATGACAAAAAAGTTGAATTTTTGGGTTTTAAAGTGGTAAAATAGGGACAAAATTGCTGTTTAAATTCTAATTTTTACTCAATTATATTTTAAAGTGATCCTACCAGATGCTGGAACTAAAGCAACATGATTTTGCTATATTTATAACTGAGCTGCAAAACATTTCAACATTTACAAAGAGATGAAATCTCTCTGCTAACGCCAGGAGAAGAATAAGCTCAAATGCTATTGCACATGATGGCTCTTAATAGTTGGCACGAGGAGAGCAGAAATGTCTCTATAACAACAGTACCAAGGAAACTTGCATTGCAAATATCACATCATCACAAGTAGGGGGAAAAAAAATTGCAGAGAGTGTTCATGTGAGGACATAACATTCACATGCTCCCAAACAGTCAGGATGGATGAAAACCAAGGCAAGCTGTGGTCTCTCCCCTCCTTGCTTCTAATCCAAAATTCCTCTTCCCTTCCAAACTGCCTGCTGTTCATGCCTTCTGCTTCCTCTTAGGAAGCAGTATCCTTTTCTCACATGCTTCCCAATCAATACTTTGACCCTTCTGCTGTTGGCCACCAAAACAACTCCCACTGTTCCCTAATACGCCTTTACGCCTTCCCCCAGGGGCTTCGGTAGACATGGAGATGTGGACCAGCTGGCCAGAAGCTTATGGGGAAAAAATTAAACCAAACAAAATCTTCAGAAGTCTCTCCCCTCAATTCCCACCTGCAGTGACTGCTAGGCTTACAATACAACCTTCATCCCCCATCTCATCCTCTCTTTGGAGGCTGTGGGTCCTGTCACAATTGCCAAGTGCTCCAAGTGTCAGTGGGATGCAATTCAGCATGTGATGCTGGAGCAGCAAGGCTCCCCCAGGGCACCAGCATAAGCCACTCAACTGGTTAAAAATTGAAAGAGAGCAAATAGGAAATTTTTGAACAAATGCTTCAAGATTATGGAGCGCATGCTACAGCTGTAACCACCCACAGTTCCCTCCTACAGAACAGAAACACTGAAAGCAAAAACCATTCACTGCAGAAGTTGAAAAATAACAAAAAAAAAAAAAAAAAAAAAAAGCAGCAGTAGGTATGAAATTAAAGCCTGGGGGTATTTCCTGCAAAAACTTCTGCAAAGAAAGAGGGGAAGTTTGCAGGACACAACAGAATAATAAAACACAACCTTGGTTTACAAGTTCATGAGAAGTGCCAGGACCGGTACACAGGCCTGTGCTAGTTATGAGTTCATCACTCATTTCTCACTCATGAAGGAAATTGTATTTACAGTAAAAAGGTGTCATAGTGGGTGTGATGGGAAGGACAGCCTCTTCTTTCTGTTATTAAAAATAACGAAAATAGACAAAACCTCAGATAACCTCAGTTAAAAAATTTTCCAAGTCTCTGAGGACAGCAGAGAGAAGAGCAAGAATTCAATGTGCCATTCAGCAGGGAAAAGGGCTGAGTGTTCTGAAACGCTCTTGGAAAAGGAAAAAAAAAGATAAAATAAAAGCAAAGCTACATGCTTTCCACCATGGAACTGATTTTTTGTGTTCACTTGCAGTGATCATTCAGCTCTACGGATCAAAAAATCCTACTGATACCAACGTGCATGGTCAATCAGCAGGATATTCTGTTTCAAATACAAGATCTGAAGTAGTTTCTTTGATTTTTTTCAAAAGTGCAACAGAGTTTTCCACTTCTCCCAGTGCCAATCATGTTCAGGTAAATGTTACAGCTTCTGCAAGTGCAAATTAAAGACAATTACAACCTGGCTAACCTACTTCATCATTAAAATGCCTGGCACAACTCATTTAAACACACAGTGGAGATTTGCTGCTGTCACATTTGAGTAGGGAAGTACTCATTTTTAGATGCTATGGGTCTGCTGATTGCTCCGAACAAAGAAGGCAAAAATGGGGGCATCTCTTCGCCCCTTTAGGATTGAATACTGCAGTACAGGTGGAAAAATATATTGTCACATTAGTTAATAATACCATTTGGGCAAAAAGCTTCCCATAACATCGTAATGTGGATGTGTTTAGGAAAACCAAAGATTTATCTTTCTGGTACCAACTGCTTGGAGCAATCACACCAACAGCACAAGAGGAAAAAGTAGGATTGAAAAAAAAAAAAAAGAAAAGTAGAATGAAAGTGTTAAGCTGCTTAATACATACACCTTAGGGGGTACTGTATTTCAAACTGGTATTAGGGACTCCTTATGTATGAGATCCAACTTAAGTCATCGCACCTTCATGGCAGGTGGAAATTGGGTGCAAGTACAAGAGCTGTAAACAAATCAATGCCAAAGAGAAAAATACTAAGAAGAATAAAAATAGCTGTCAGCAGAAGTCCTTTAAAAGCAGTCTCAAATGCAGAAAACAGAAACCTCCAACAGCTTCCTGTCCACATACAGGATATCTACAACAGTTAATTTCCAGCTGGGGAGCCCGTATGTGTGAGAACTCCTTCTAGTTGCATTATATTATATATATATAATATTCTCTTTGAGCTAGAAGCAACTTTTTTGTTGTGTTTAACAGTCAGCACAGAGCACAGATAGGGCTTTGAGGTGATGCTATAAGTGTTTCAATAGAAAAAAACAAGAATGTTTCAATACAATGACAAAATTCCTCATTGAAGTTTTATCCCATTTAAAATCATTGCTTTTTTAGGTTTAAAACTTTATAGCAAGGACAAAAGGAGAATTTTCTCAGCCAGGCAGAGATCTCAACATTTTCCACCAGCTTGTTCCCTTGACAAGGAGGGATATCTGAGCAGCTCTGCCACCCCAGAGAAGTGCAGAGTTTTCTTGGATATCACTAGTTTATGAAGCCATGGGCAAGGCTCTTGAAATACAGAAAGTGCGGGAGGTGTGGAGTGAACTGGCTTATTCAAACAACTGGGACATATCAGATGAATGAGTTGTAACCACCTGAAATCCTTACAAAAGCCCTGATATTCCAGGGCTGACCCCATTCACTTATGGTTGTGGACCAGATTACCATCGGTGAAATTCAAGACAAAAGAAAAATCCCGCAAACATAAACCCCACTTCTGTTTCACGGAAACATGACCTTTTCATTTCACGAAATGTGTGTCAGCTTAAATCTTGTCAGTCTGACCCCAATCTGTCCTATTCCCCAGATCTATGGAGCTCTGCAGAAGCCATTCTCACCTCAGGCTCTGACCTCATCAGATCTCATAAGAGAAACAGGGTCAGGTCTGGCTGGGAATGTGGGAGACACCTCCGAGGGAACCCCAGATGCTTCAGGAAGTTCTTTGTGGTGACTCTCACAAGTAACGCTCCTTGAGTTAACACCTATCCTGGTTTTTAGCTGAGACTAAAGTTTCAGTACGGGATTTGTTATGAGAAAAACACTGATAACATACCAATGTTTCCATTTGTCACTGGAAGTTCAGGGACTTTGTGTTTGTTAGTCTACAAGTAACAGGCTGCCCAGGGAGGTTGTGGAGTCTCCTTCTCTGGAGACATTCAAACCCCACCTGGACACCTTTCTATGTGATCTCATTTAGGTTCCTGCTCCGGCAGGGGGATTGGACTAGATGATCTTTCGAGGTCCCTTCCAATCCCTAACATTCTGTGATTCTGTGAAGTACAAGATCTGGGGGTGGGGACAAGGAATATTAAAATTAATAAGCTAAATTGGCACTTGGATATGCCAGTAGGATATTCCATATCATCATATATTATCATATTCAGTATATTAATGAGGGGCTCTTCTTCTCTTGCCCTCTCTGGCTTTTGCTCTGGCTTTCACTCTTCTGGGATTGTGGTTTTGGTTTTGGAATTGTTGCTACTCTGGGATTGTTATCCAAGAACAGGTCAGACTTGGTAGGCAGGTGGTGAGCAATTGCACTGTGTATCACTCATTTGTGTATTTTCTTACTATTATTATTATTAAGTTTTATTTTATTTCAATTATTAAATTGTTCTTAACCTATGAGTCTCCTTACTCTTGCTCTCCAATTCTCTCCCCTATCCCCTGGGGGGAAGAATGAGTGAATGCTGTGTTTGGCTGCTAGTCAAGTGAAACCACAACAACACCAAATCCACATCCCATGGTGACATTAAGGGTATTAGGCTCCTAAAAGCTTTGTATTTTAAACATGAAGTACTAGAAATTAGAAACACTTTTATAAAGTCCAGGGATATTTCCCCACATGCACAACAGTGACAGTTACATAATTGTCTGTCAGCTATTGAAACTCTCCCCTCATACTCCAATAATATCAACATGCACAAGATTTTAGCAATCTTAAAAAAAATAAAATTAAATTAAAGAAATGACAAAACCCAGCAAGCTGACTGATGTTCTTGCTGTTTCCCTTCCACTGTTGAGGTTTATCTCCTTAGTTCCACATCTCTTCCTGGCAGAAGTCTCAGTGGCCCTTCCTTATTTCACTGCCAGTAATGTGTCTTTTTAACTTCTTCTATTTTTAAATCCCTTCTAGTTTGGTTTATTCCCAGTATTCAGTTCACAGTCACCTCCTCTTGCTTTTCACTCTCTTTTTACATCACCTTCCTCTGCCGTAGCTTGCTTTATTCTGGCAATTCTGATCTATCTATATACCCTTGCCTCCAGAAATACAGTCTCCTATTTCACCTCCTCTACCATCAATCAATAAAATTCAAACACAAGTATTTCATCCATTACACAAAACTTTTTTAGTACAAGGCCTGTTTCATAAAGCCAATTTTTCCCCCAAACCATGTAGAATAGTCAACCTCGAATATACGTAACAACCCAGTGCACAAGATATCAATATATTGCAATATTAAGCTGTAGCCAATTGCCACTTCAGTTAATTTTTACTACACTCATGTTTGTGTCCATGTGCCACAGACTGCTCAAATACAAGTTATTATGACCTAGACTGCACCTTCCCTCCTATTTAGCAAGTGACAAACACATAAGGTCCCAGAAATAAGACTAAACATGAAGCTGGTACATAAGGAATGGTTGGTGATTTTATGTAGGAAGCTTCATTATTACTCACACAGGTTTTAGCTATGCTTTTAATGGTACTAATCTTTCAGTGCTGTTCACCTGAAAGGTTTTCACTTTACTGATTTACACAGGGTGGGGAAGAAAGATTAAGCTGGCTAGTGTAACAGGTCTTGCACCTTCAAAGAGTTTTCAGTAGAAAAAAAAGAAAAACCATAGGAAAAAGATCAATTTTCAAAGTGAAAATCATAAACTCCATGGAAATCATATACTCCTGTACTCTGTTTTAAAGTGTTTTCTGTCGCAGCAAAGGTATAGATCTGTCTTGTTGAGCTGTATAAACAAAACCAGCTCATGTGAATGGCAGCTTTTTTAGCTATTGCTATATAAGCGCTACTTGTTAGGTTTCTAATCGCAGGCTTTCCGCTATTTTCTTTGGTTATTATGTGAGATGCATTCACAGGGATCTCAAAAAACTGTTGGAGCACTACAGATACAGGACGTGCGTTCGCTAAGATTTCATTATGTATAGATTAACACATCCAAACAAGTGCCATCTCACAGAACGGCAGCCAGAAGTAGAGAACAACAAAAAAGCAAATCCACAGATTTCAGACTGAAAAATATCCTTAGCTTAGGTTCATTTTTAGAGTTGAATTCACATACATGAAGAATTTATACCTTTAGACTTTCCCCCCCTCCCCCCCGAAACAAGCTGTAGATCATTCTTCTCCCTATTATTTCCCTGAAAATAAATTGAGATTTTTACCCAGTGATTAGAAACTGAAAAGACATGCAAAAGCAGATCATTCTTGCACCAACCTGCTGTGTTTTCACTGGGCAAATCACCTTAAAGTTGACAAAACTTCCACTTGTGCTTTGCCAGGTGGCTGCAAGAACCGAGAAATAACTTACCGAATTACTATATTAGTGCTCATAGGCAGCTCCAGAAATTACATATACACACAGAGTGTTATTTAACTGCACGTTCTTTCATTTCCCCTGGATGAAACAGCTACCACGCTACAAAGAAATGTAATTAATCAGCACGGCAAACATATACACACACACACAGAGGCAGCACCAGCCTGCCTGACCCACTCCTGTGCTCACCCACTGTAGGTGCACAGACCACTGAAGTGGGGCCATTTCCTGGCCCTCCCCAGCTCCCAACTCCATCCGAAAATAATAAGTGAATCTGAATTTAGTTTCCCCACCCACCTTTTGTGTTCAACGTTAACGCTAGTACAGCTCACGTTCATCGTATGTCACCCCACAGTGTGCTCAGACAGAGAATTATGCTGGATCTGCTCCTAATGATTTAGCTAAACATAGAGGTGGGAGAAAGACAAGGGGTTTGCTGAGCAGCAGAACTGAAGGGGCCTCGTTGCCTATTGATTTATGTCTCAAAGTTGCCCTTCCATGTGAATTTTTGAATACCTAATAAAGGTTGATCTCCTGACTTTCCCCTGTAGAGACTACTTTTTCTCCCCTGTAATGCCTGCTATTTTCATGAAACTGGCAGAAATTAAATATATCTGAGACCTCTGTGCCTGTCAAATTTGGTTAAAATGTATTCACTGGTGTAAAAAGCCACAGAGACAAGAGAAGAAAAAAATAGGGGCTGACAGACAATTCAACTAGATAATCCTTGCTTCTTCAGTGAAATGGAGGAGAAAAAAATAAAAGAAAAAAAAAGAAGAAAAGGAACTGCAACCCAAAACCTGGCTCCCACTACACAGCAGGAAAAACCTCAGACCACATTTTTCCTGTGGTCAGTCATTTACATGCACACCCTTCATTGCAAGGGTCAAAGGATGCAGAACATCTTACAGTGAATAAGAGCAACAAAACCAACCCAAACACAAGAAGGACGGCCAAAATAAACCAAAACCAGATGTCAAATGCCATGAAAGCCCAAAATGCTTCCACAGCTGACAGCCGACACGCTTTGGATCAAGGTGCTGACCAGGCAGTCTATAATCAATGCTTCAGGCAGACTATGGAGAGTTTATCATCAAATAAAATTTTTTTAAAGCAGCTACTGCCGGTTAACTGTGAACTCTGCACACCCAATATGGTCCAGCAATTTTACCCAGGGACTCCAGAGCCCCAAACAATTGCGGCTACCAAAACCCCACTGGCAGCCCTTAATTTGTGTTCGCTTGTGTTAGAAATGACAGTCAGACTTGCTGGATTTCACTTCTGATCCAGCAAAGCTCTTAAGCACGTGGTTAACTTTAGACACGTGGCAAACGTAAATGAAGGGGGTAAAAAAAAAAAGAATGTTCATGTACTTAAAAGCTCATGATGTGTTAATCTTGCTGCTGCCTCTGGGCCTTTGTGAAGGGGAAAAAAAATCTGAAAGGAAAAAAAAACCCACCAGGTTCAATTGTGAGCTTCTCTATGAATATAAAGTTGGTTGCTTTGAATTCTGTCATAAGCCGTTATGTTTAAATATATAAAAACGTACACCAGGCAAACACATCACTTTATTCCCTCTGCCTGCTGCAGATTTTGCAGAGGATCCATTCTGTGCTTGGAGGTACCGTATGAAACCTCCCACCAGCAGTAAGACTTGAGCACCATTTTTTGATCACAGCAGATCGGCAGGACTGTGAAAAAGCTTTGCTGATGCTATAGAATAAAAGAAAAAAAAAATCCCACTATTTGAAATCCAGCCTAGATCACAGAAAGCCACAAGAATTTGCCCCAATTTCAAAAGGATTTGCCGAACAGGCTGCTCGTGCTTCACTTCAGCTTCGTACGCCTCGGCTGGGCCAAGACTCACCATCTGGTCCCCAGCAGCGCTTGCTGAAGTCTGTGGGAGTTCTGCCTCCAAAGTGACAGCGTGATGTGGCCCATCGTTCTCTACAAAGCTAGCGCCTACACTTTTAATGGATGTTGTTTCAGGCAGGCATTTGAGGTAAAACAAAAAAGAAAAAAAATAAAAGTGAATGTGGTGCTGAGGATTTGATTTGTGTTCGTTAGTCATCGGAGTTCCCAGAGACAAAAAGATTATCCCCATTACCCCACAGCAATTTTGACCTATCCCCACATGAGCTTTGCATTACCATCTCTTATGTCTGCTTCATCTTAGTGGGTGCAACCCTCTCTTCCATTCACTGAGAGAGGGGAAAAGTCGATTCAGATACATTAGTAAACAGAAAGATTTAAGATGTGCAGCTTTATCATCATGCTGCAAGCTTCATAAATAATTTACAAATACTTAAGCTGGCTAGAATATTTCCAAACAATGCATTTTATACTTCTTTATTTCCAGGTAAATCTCTCAGAAGGAGGAGGTTAGCCCATACAAACATATATCTACCCAATATAAATAGGTATGCTATTCTCCTATTAGATTGATTTCTAAGTCTATTTGAAGCTTGTAAATTATTTCAGCAAAGCATACATCGTTGCAAAACACATTATGGGATTTCCTGTATACCTAAAGCCAGCCTCAGATCAAAATGCTTTGTATGTTCCTGCTTAGACAGTTTGAAGTTAAGCTCTTTTTTAATTTATTATTTTTATTTTATTTATGCTTTACCATATTCATTACTGCTTCTCATCAGTGCAGCTGACATTGGTTGTTGCATTACACATACCAGCAGACAGACTTCTACCTCTTTATAGACCTCTGCCTACATACAACTGTTTATTATTCTCAATGAGCAAAGTGCCAGCTAAATCAATAGTTCAAAAGCCTTGTTCAATTCAAATGGACTTTACAAAGTACTGCTCTGTAATAAACACATGCAGGCAAAATGTTTCCCCAATTGCTTACATGACACAACTCTTATCGCATAAAGCAATACAACCACCATATTTTTCTTACTATGCAGAGTCCCAGTTAAGTCAAGAATGAAATTATGCTATTAATCACAGATGAACGGGGTGTACTGGAAATGACATATAGTAAATAAAGTGATAAAAGAGAAATACACTGGCAAAAATCCTCCTAATGCGTTAGGCACTATAGCAATTTAGACTGGTCTCAATTTCTTGCTCAACATAGTTTCCCCACAGAAGTGGTTTTATAGGTTGCAGATAGTTTAAAAAGCCATCAAGACAAAAATTGTCTACTAAGTTGCAATGAAAGCTAGAGATATGTCTCTCCTGTAGCTAGGAGGACCATTCAGTCTCCTCCATATCCCCACTAATGATCCTCATTCACACAAACCATGGTGTTGACTTGCACGATGTTTTACTGAACTAAGACCAGGACTAAAGATATTCAGCAACAGGACAAGCACTTACATGAATGGAAAGAAGCAGCCAGGCAAAAGGGTGACACGTCCAACATGATCAGCAATTTGGTCAGTAGGGCTTATTTATACAGAGATGATGGAAGGTCTTCAACTTTTGCCCCAAACCTTTTTACATCATTGTCTAAACATAATCCAAGCCCTAGCCCAGCTAAACGTTAAAAATAAAATGGATCATGCAGATCCTTAAAACTCAAGGATTTGTTTAAATTTACTCAGGCTTTACTAAAATTCCATGCAAAATAAGAATAATAACTATGACAGGGCAATTTATCCTACTTTCCTTTTCCTGCTCTATTAGCAGCAATCAGTCAAAACAGAGCAATGACTCCAGCTCTCTTAAAAAAGGTGGCAAAAGAGTTATCAGCCAAGGATGGTATTGTAAGTACCAGCCTGCCCACTTTCTATCAATCAGATACTACTGGCAAAGCAATAAAGAAAGAGTGAGATAAGAAGGAAACATCTGTCAAGCAACATCCCAGACAGCAAAAGAGGAAAGCAGTCTAGGAAAAGAACAGGATAACAACAAAAAATTACCACCAAGTAATTTTCCCAGTGTTGTGCATTCCTTTCATCCCACCCTATGAATAGAAATTGGTCAGATAGCCCAGGTAGTGAGTTTGCTATTTGAGGCAACTTCTAGCTGAAAGGATTTTTTAGTGACAGATCATGTCTGCAGAGGAACGCGTTGGCCAGTTTGACAGCTTTCAAGGCAGTTCCCCACCACTCGAGCCACTTGAAGGAGTCATGACACTTCACATTTACAACTTACATGTTAGATAGCAGCAGCCAAACTGATGTGCACAAACTACAGTAGTATTCCCACTAAAGAGGAAAATGGACTTCAAGGATTTGGTCACTCCTATGGGCACTCAAACACAAGAACAATTATGCCCTTTATACAAAACTAACCACAGAAAAGGTGATGTTTGGAGGCCTCTCTAGCAGTTGCATGGGAAAAAAAGGCTTATTTTCTGGAGGTTGTTGCAGATAGCAGTAGGACGAGCAGGCTGTTGAACGCAGACATTAGTGGACAGCAGTGGGAGTAGAGATTGAGTTGTCCAACTACAGAGATTAACTGTTGAGAGATTAAGAAAAAGAGGTAAACTTCATTCTTATGTATGTGAAGAAGATAAATGTGACACAGAGCTACACAAGTGTCCAAGTGATTAGCAGTAATATTATTTGCATTATCCAGCTCATGTTACTCAAGTTTATTTATTTGCATAGGAAGCTGTCTAGGACTGAACTTGCCGCAACACAGGAAAGGTGGGTCTGATAAATTCAGAAAACTGTGTTTGCTGCCTTTTTTCCTTTTTGAATAGTACTTGATGTTTGGGTTGGGTTTTTTTTGGTTTTGTTTTGTTTTAAATGCAATTACTCCTAAATAAAGTAAAAAAAAAAAAAAAAAAAAAAAGACATTAAGTAATTTTTGTTTGTTAAGCATTAAATTAGTGTCCCTTGCAGTGCCTTCCCTCTATCACTAAACAAAACCCTACTTTGTCCATTGCTGAGTTTTCTCCAAATTTGTTTTGGGTTAGGACATACCTAGGCTGGAATCTTTTGTGATTAACACTCTGATGACTTATGCTTATAAACAGACTAAATAAGAATGAACTACTGAGGATTTTTTTTTTTCTCATTTTCAGTTTATGAGGAAACACTTTATAAATGCTAGAATACAAGACATTTTAATTTCAAAATCGTAAAACCAAAACAAAACATTAAGTATACCTAAATTTGAACTGTCAGCTCACCCTTACTGCAATTCAAAAGACAAAAACCACAAAAGTTTCAAGCTAGGGCTGAGTAAGATTTCATGCTTACCTGAGTCAAAATAATAAAAATCCTGAAATGTAAGTTTTGGGTAGACGAGATACAGGATTATCCGCTCCTTCATTTTTATTACAAGTCCCATGGTAACATTTTTCTTAGCAGGATGCTTTGTTTTTTTTTTTCTTTTGTTTTGCAGGTAAGTTTATATGCCTCACAGTAATGGAGAGGGAAAAAAACCCAATCAAACCAAACTAAGAACATCAGAGCTTTGTATACTTTTAAGCATTTGAAAGACCATCTTTCTAGCTTCTTCTGAGGGAATGTGTCATACTGTTTTGATGGTGATCTCTTAAATACCAGTGCTGGGATGAGTAGATTCCTGTCCTTATCCAGATAATGTCTGCTTTACTCATCTCCATTTTTTCTGTCCCATCACTTGGTAAAAAGAGGTGCTTTTCTTGGACATTGAAAGAAAGACAGCAGCTGGTTTTCAACTTGACACTATTGCAGGTTGCTCCCATGGCTGTGAAACCACGAACCCTGCATCTGAGCCACGAGGTACGTGGACCCAACAACAGTGGTTGCTTGCAGGAATTTAACAACTTCCAGCATCTATTTGCTGCTTGCTTAAGACTTTAGAAGAGCAGTAAACCACAAACTGCCCCTTCAAACCTCAGAGCTTACTGGATATGGATTGCTCTAATGTTTTCCACATCAGGGATTTGTATGTTTGGATCAGTTTCACCCAAAATGCAGCAGCTGGGAAATAAAACATCCATTCAGAAACCCTCACTGCCCCACTCCAACCCCTCACCTCTCCTCTTTTAGGAGGGGAAAGAAAGCAATATGGGAGCTGAGAAAGGCCTGTGTCTATAGGTCCTTCTCCTGGTGCTCAGCTGTGTTATGGGAAGTGACAGAGTTTATTTTCCATTAGGAGGAAGCACAATCCTGGGCATGGAAGGAATTAATTGCTTTCATCTGATTATCTAAAGGCTGACCACCTGTGGGTACAATCAGCATTGTTTTCCTCTCTTGATGTAAACAAGAAAGTAATTGAAAGCCTAATATGCACCCAGCAGTAAAAAAAAAAAAAAAAAAAGAAAGAAGGACCAGGCCTGTAGCAGCACACTTTAGCCTGTCTTATTCTCTCCAGTTGCTAGAGATAAAGGATTTAACATTTTAAAACAAAGGAAAAAATCTCTTACAAATTGGGGTGATCTCAGTTACCAATGTGGAATTACGTTCTTGAATCTCTCTGAATTAGTCCATCATTCTCAGACCAACAGAGTCACCTTTAACCGTAGGCAAGTTGCAAAGAAATACTTCAAAACTGAACCCAACCTCTTGCTCACTTGAAATTCAGGCAGCTATGTGGAGACTGATGCTTGCGCCTGATAAAAGGCAAGTTAACAAACTTTTCCAAACTTTTATCAAGTTCTTACAAAGGGAATGCAATTAGAGCTCTGTTGAATTATAAATTATATAGGGGTTGTTGTGTGGCATTAGCCATGAAAACTAGTATAAGCTGAAAATGAAACATGCTCACTGCAATAAAATGAGCAAGACTGAACAGCTTGTAGGGTAAGAAACCCAGCTCGCTTTCCTTCCTGGCTCCACTCATCTTACCTATCATTCAATCAAATTAAATGGTAAATTTAAAATAGCTGTTTCACATCATAATCTAAAAGAAGGAAACTTATTTATGAAGAAAAGACGGATTTTGCACAAAAAGCCAGAAGTATTTACTGACAAGCATTATTTTTTCATTCCAGGAACTAGATACAATATCTCAGTACTGCCATCCCATCTACTGGACAATAAATTTTCAGTGCAATGGGAGAACTATGAAAAAATTTTCACATGGAAATTTTCTGGGAAAAAGGCAACATGTCTGGATATGCAGATAATGTCTGAGCAGAGATTGGGTAACAGCAAAAAAACCCATATCACCCTTCTTTTATTGTCTCATCAGTCAGACAGATGGATAGGATCTCTTAAGATCTTCCGTTCTGGATGCTCTTCTTCAGCCTTTCCTACATCAACAGGGTCAGCTTCCAAAACATAGGCCATGGACACATGACTCAAAGTTTTGCAGTACAGCAAATTCAACAAGAAAATATCAAGGATAAATTATCATTCAACTAGACAATATTTATTTGTTTTTGTTTCAGCTTAGACTGGCCAGGCTGAAGGAGTTGTTTCTGAAGTCAGGTCCTAATACACTAGTGCAGCATGGACACGGTGGAAAGAGGCTGTTTTGTCTTGAAATAAACATACAGAGTTGTGAAGGGAAAGGTGGGAAGATCACCTTCATCACAAGAAGGATAAACACAAAGTCAGTGTCACCATATTTACACAGTCCAATGGGAAATGAGAAATTTTGATCCACAGAAGTAACTGCCAGGACAACACACTCTACCCAGCACTGCTCAAGTTTCAGACATCAAACTGCAACAGTTATGAGCCAACAAAAGATTGCCCAGAGGAGAGCAATAAGAATGGTCCAAGTTCAGGATGCTGTGTCCTACAAGTAGCAAAACGGGGAAGAACGTGGGTTGGCTGGATGATCTGGAGAGTAGATGGCTGAGGGAAGCTTCAACATCTTCAAATACAAAAAAGGCTGCTGCAAAAAGAGAAGAATCTTATGTTCTCCATGTCCAGAGTGAGAAGAATGCAGAACTCACGTTAGTCAAATCCTGCAGTCCAAGGAAAGACTGCTTTACTATAAAGAGGAAAAGCAGCATCAGAAGAGCGTAGTGTTTAGGTTTGGTAGCTTAGTAGATGTAGGGAGGCATCTATGATACAGGCAGACTGGAAGAGGAAGGGAAGAAGTACTCAGCTGCAGCTCAAAGATTTTAATATTTTCTAGGACACATCTCAGAAGGAGGTGAAAAGTTACAGTAGGTACTAATACCTTTTGGTTCATGATGGCATGGACATTTTTCCTGTTAGAAAAACTAACAAACCTGGGAGCTTGATCTCTACAAAGCTTCAAAAAAAAAACTCTACAAACTTCATAGACCAAAATATAGATTCAGAGGAGGAAGATGACTGCATTATACTCAAATGATAACTGAGATCTTAACATGCTGACACATACAAAAGACATAAGAACCACAGTTCAATAGTCAATAAGTTTTTCTTCTTCCATAATTATTAAGGTGGTCTGATTATCAATTTGTGATGACTGCAGTCAGATCTGAAAAACTTCTCATGGCTGCTGAAGTAGTAACCATGGACAGCTGTGTTATTGCATATGCTATGGCAAGAACATACAATATATTTCACCTAGCATGATTGTTCACAGATCCATCCAACACTCTTCTCCTGCCAACATTAATTTTTTGCCAGTTATTTTTCATCAGCTTATTTATTCACCCGAAAGCCAGATCCTTTAGCTAAAGCAGAATCAAAGTGAAATCATCCCGTTCTCCCATTTCAACAGTTTTGCTGGGGAAGGAGGAGAGAAAAAAACCCCTGCTCTTATCTGCTAAAAGCGAGACACCTTACAGATAAGAAGCACCTTCAACAAGCATGGCTAAGTCCCTTATACTTTCTGGAAAACAATCTAGTGACAGGTCAGTGAATCAATTTTTTCCTTCATGGAGGTCAATACTGAGCAGTGTAGGATTCGTATAGGCAATCAGGTAGTTGATTAGATGCAGTGGTGATCACTAATGCTTAAGCTATTTACTTCTGAGTGACTGCTTAGCGAGAGTCACAAATGCCCTCTTCTTGGAAGGAATCATAAACTTTTCTAAAAATACCCTTCTGACACTCTACACTTGGAACTTTGAATAAAAATATTTTATATATTTTATGCTTGAAATGCCAAAATGAAATAGATTTTCATTCCCCTCTGGACCAGGAATTCAGAGAGAGGTAATATTTTAATAGAGCAATGTGATTAGAAGAAAAAGAAATGGGCAAACTCTGAGGCATAAGTTATATTAATATATTCAAGGTTTACCTCACTTACACCCTTATAGAGTAGCAAGGTTGTAAGCATCCCAGTTTAACAAACTGAGCTATTGCTGAGGTGCAAGTAGCACCCTCTGAAACAGGCCTGTGTTGCAGCTGCATTCAAAAATAGACAAATTGAGGCTCAGGAAATTAAATTATCTGCACAGATCACAGATACTGTTGTGACATCTGACATGGAAACCTGACTTCGAGGGCTGGCCTAGGAACACAAGCCAAGGACTTAGGAAGGGTTTGGTAAGGCTCTCAGCATGCAGACACTTACACAAAAGAACCTCTTCACCTTCAGAGGAGAATTACAGTTTTAGGCAATGCGTGTGTCCAATTTCTGCTGAAGTTGTTTACACACGAATAAATGACCCCTTTCGTTCCACACACAGACTGGAAAGAGTTTAAAATAAAAGAATCATGTTGATGAAAGGAAGAAGAGGAGACAAAGGCCATCCCGTAGCATGAGGAAGCAGAACAATTAAGTTTTACAAGCTCCTTTTTCCCATGCACCCCCCCATGATTAATGAGTGTGCTTTACTTTCCTTAAGGAGTGGGCCCAAGGCTTGTGTATCAGTTTTTACAATCTGTTTTTCATGTGGAAAGATAATAACTGTGCAAAATGGAGCAGACTGTATAAAAATTCTCTCTGCAAATGTGATTACACATAAAACCCATAAAAATTGTACAAAGCGATAGATGAACCAAAACTGAACAGCTGTAGTTTTTCATTATTTTGGAACTGAGCAGAAAGAGTGTATGTATAGAGAATGACTTCAATTTTTTTAATCTTCTGGACTTAATTGAATTATACATCTGCTGGGAATTTAAAATTTCAGAAGGAATATCACATTTCTGCTAAATTGAATTCTATATTGCTGAAATGAAGAACCGTCTATGAAATATTAGCAATAAGGTTGATATATTTCAATAAAACCCAGCAGAATAGTTCAAAATAATGTGGCACAACTTTTATATCTATATATATATTTATATATTACATATATATAAAAGTTATTACAACTAAGATCATTGGTAATCTCAAGACATTTTTAGCCCAGTGAACAAATAAAGCATCCTGGCTTTTATGTTTACTTTAGGGATTATTTTAAACAAATAAATTAATGACTTAACCACTTTGAGGCTGCTGCAGAACCACTTCTTGCACTGTTCTGCTCTATCTTGTAAAATGTTTTTACTTCTGAAGAAGCCAAAAAAAAACCCCAACAAACCCCAAACCATGAAGTGCTCCAGTTCTCATGCAGCTGGAGAATTCAATATGGTCTAGGGGAAAAAACAGAAATATATTGTACTTGAGCAGTTCTCAACAGGTATAGCACACAGATGAAAATGAAAGGATGGACTTTACAGATTACACACAATTTTGGATATGGCATTAAGCATTATCACAAAAACCTTTTCTGATAGATGTATCAAGTTATAGTGTGAAGAAATCTTAAAACTACTTAGTTTTATTTAAGAGATGTAACATGGAAAAATGGAGAAGACAGATTAAAACCACGGTGAGAGATTAACCACATATTTCAGGTAACAGAAATAATCTTCTAGATCCACCTGAATCCAATGCTGCATCTGCTGCCCTGGCCCTTGGTGGCTTTCCATCACAATCAGGTGCCTGGGCTACTATGAAGACCTAAAACCTAATGGTTTTCATATCATCTTGAAAAACCAGATGGAGCTGAGCTGCAGAGGGTTCACTTAAAATACTGCTGCTGACTAGTTCAACCCTACAAAAACATTTAGGTCTGGGAATTACTTCCCTCCTGTGATTTCAGAGGAAGCACCCCATGGTGCTGTAGTTTCCAAGGGAAGCATCCCCAGCATGGGCATGACTGTGACTGAGACCAAAGCGCTGTCCCTTTGGGGCAATTTAGTTCATGACCTGCTTCAACAGATAAAGCAAGACACACACCAATTTAACTAAAGATCTTATGATTTTACGGGTATCAGTTGAATCAATTCAGCTCCTACCCTGCATACTGCTGTCTGCGACCCCCATGAACAGGTAGGAAACCTGTTAAAACAAAAGGTTAAAACAAAACACCCTCTCAAATACTAGATTATCTGCAGTGCGTCAGTATGGCTGCTACGAACAGCCTGAATTGTGACACATCTTATTAAACACCCTGGCCAAAACCCAGTTCTCTTATCATGTAGTGTGTTTAAATAGAAGATGTCACTAAAAGAGTTATGTTTGCTTGTTGAAGAAAAGGCAAACAAGTAATGTAAGACGCTGCCAACACTGTTGTTAAACACGCCATTTTTTTCCGGGAGGGTCAGAAAAGCTTGCTAAATTCTCCCCGAAGACACGCATGCACAAAAAGAAGAAACTGCTATTGCAACAGAACAACTTAATTAATAAACATTGATTGTGCTCATTGACTGCTGCAAATTGTATTAAATATTAACAACAACATTTTGTATATTTTATATTACTCATGAAAGTTTTATACCTTTGCCCTACAGCAACCATAGATTTTATGTAAGCTTGCAACAAAAGTGACAAACTATTAAGCAGTACGGAGTGCTTCTATAAATATTTGCTGCACATTATCATATACAGATGTAACGCCTTTACTCATACCTATCTGTACAAAAAGGTTATTTTCAAAACTAGCAGACTTCAAGTCAGGAGTTTTTGCCTTATGACTGCTGTCACTCTTTCAACTCTTCAACTCAAGAAGCAACTCTTTCTGAAACCCCCAGGTTGTGCAGTAGCAGAGTCATTGGGCACCGATATTGTCACAGGGTTCACCGTCTCCGAGATAGAATCATAGAATACCAGATCAGAAGGGACCTCAAGGATCATCTTGTTCAAGTTCTCTTGGCAAGAGCAGAGTCTAGACAAGATGGCCCAGTACTCTGTCCAGATGAATCTTGAAAATGTCTGGATTTGACTTAACTTTGTGTTATCAGGTACTATTATTGGTCAGGGTCATGGAAAACCAGTCGCGTGATGGCTACATATCTGGTTACACATCAGGGACTGTTGCCTTTTGGTCACTTTGCAGGAAAGAACTGCACTGTCTGTGGATGGACAGCAATCACAAATGGGACATGTGGACTGCTGAAAGACTATGGACTACCCATTCAAAACAATAAAATATCTTCAATGACCTTCAAAGAAAGGCAATTTCCAATAAAGTATCATCCTTTTGGGCAGTGGCTCCCCACTTCTATACTTTTCATTAAAAAGCACTTAAAAGTATTTCTGCAAATAGCATGGCTGAATGCATCTGTCTCTTGAGAGGAAGGTAACAGCTAGATAACAGTGCACAGCCATGTGATATAAAGAGTTTACAACAGCAAGGCTAGAAAAATACTGTATCTAATCCAAACTGGAAGGGAACGGAGACAGGAAAGTCATTATCCATTCTGGACCATTGCCAGGATATTGCAAGCGCACGCGTGTGTGTCAGTGTGTTAGACACCCACCACCTTACCAAAATGAAGAGGACTTTTACTGATTACCTGTGATCAGGTGTTAAAGTATTCACATCTTGGAGACTGACAGCTGAATGGAGTGTTCTTGTTTTTATTATCTTTGCCTTTTTTAATGGCAGCAATTGGAAAAGTTGTACTGTCAACATGATTTTTAACATCTATAGTTCCAAAGGGGTAGTGTTAATGGAGAAATAGTGGGATCCAGGTTTTATTAATTATTCTGGAAAAGCCATTTAGAAGATGGAACATCTGCAGATGATGATACCTCATTTAAGACTGTCTTCATAAAATGAAGGTTTCTGTTTTCAGTATTCCCTCCAACGTCTCCCACCCCTAAACAATTCTTTCTCTTCATCTGTCTCCTTTTTTAAAAAAATTGATATAATAGAGACTAAAGAATTAAAAAATATACTAACCTGAGGAAGAAATTATATAAATTAAAGTTTTATCTAATGAGTAGAGATCAGAGTCGAAAGCCTTTTCTTTAAACAGAAAGCGATATAAAGAATTTGAAAATCAAACATGAAAGATTTTTAAGGGCTCTTTCAGGTAACTAGTCAAGGGAAATGACTGTCTTTGAATCTTGGTTTTAAGTAAAATATAAGCCACTCTTGTCTTAAATCACACTCATTATCATGGTATTAATTGTCCAAAAAGCAGTTTTAATGTGACATCCTCATTAAAGATGTAACAAACCTAGCCCTTGGCGATGGGGAGCAGTCCCTTGAGCAATTCTGAAATCCTGACTTCAGAATGAAACAAGCAGCTGGTCCCCAGCATCACTGCTGGAAGGGCCATTGCCACAGCAAGCTGTAGGCCACACACATCTGCTTTCATGTTTATGGTGACTAATTTGAGTTTTGATATTCCTGCGCTTCATTTCACAACCTGAACATTACATTAGGGAGCATTTGAGCCTTATTTTTATTACCATCAACATTTTGGCAGAGACAATTACACATCACCTTTCCAATGAGGTTTTATCATTTCACAAGAGCATGGAGATAAAACAAACAAACAAAAAACCCTCACATCATATTTCTCCCTGCAAAAAAACCCAACCAACCAAACAAAAAAAATCCCACAGCCAAGAAAACCCTACAAACCCAAACCCGATGTCCATTTCTGCTACTATATATATGATTCATTATGTCTTTTACCTACTTCCACAAAAGTATTGGAAAATATATTACTCCCTACTGCTTGAGAACTGAAGGGGAACCGTTTCATATAGGCACATCTAGCAGACCAGAGGGCATGCTCATTCCTGACAGAGAATTTGACAGGTTCAGTAAACTATTTATGTACCTGTACACACCACCTCCAGACACAGACAGTGAACCGAACAGATTCAACCATCTTTACTCCTGGCCTGTAAGTAAATTAAATCTGCATCTTGACCATGTTGCCTGGAAGAGGTTATTCAATTATTTAGAGGGCAATAACAGGTAACTGCACTTTACAGCAGTTTGTAGACAGCTACTGTACAGTTTCGAACAAAGAAAATATGGACTGTGGCAGTCAGGATATATTAAAAAAGAGGAAACAAAAAAAGTCCTGCAAACTCAGAAGTATTTCTAACTATGGTTTTCTCCAAGGTTCCTCAAGTCCCTGTGTCATAGCTATCTTTGTCATATATTCAGCGAAACACGTAGCATCTGAAAACAGGTCATTGCTGCAATACCAACTGATCTCAGAATTTGAAGCTAGCCCAGTTTTATTCTTAAAGCCCATTTTCAGGGGCTCAGTGTACCCCTCTGTCTCCCCTCTGCCTAACACTGATCTCCTTTTTAAGCTTTTGTGTATGCTCTTAGTTTTAAGTGTCAAGAAATATTGGTATATGTAGCAGAAAGAAACTGAAATCCTGACCAGGTCAGGAATTTAAGAGTCTGAAAGAATTTGGCAGGAAAGTCACTTTAAATAGTCCTTTAGCCACCTGGACAAGTCTCCTTGGACACTCTTGCTTTCTCAGTTTTCCATCTTCCTTAGAGCACTGTAGAAAAAAAAAAAAAAGGTTTTCCCTTTTATCTTCCATACTCTACCACACCTGCTTTGCTCTAAAAGAGTGTTTATCATCAGAAGATATTTTGGAACACAGTTTGCATGAAAAATTTCAAGCAAAGCTGTGCTACAGCACTGCTTAGGCAGGTAAGGGTCCACTTGTACACACTGAAATCAACGTGCCTCTACAGCAGCCAGCTGGAACTGGCCACACAGGGATTTGCAAAGTGCTTTGAAGAATTAACATGCTGATGTGGGACACAAGAGTTGCGTATTAGGGCAATGGAATCTGGGAATGTCCAAAGCCACAGGAGAAGCTGAAGGTCCCAACTGGCTTTCAGCCCGGATTCAGGACAGGGAATCGGATCCCATTAAACACAATTAGCACAGCTCTCACTGACAAGCAGGGGCTCTTTTTACCTACTGGGGGTTGCTGCTGAACAGCAAGTTGCAAGCGAATTAGGGGTTCAGACCTGGCTTTGGATTTTGCTAATGAGATGTATCCTTTGCTATATGTGACCACTAGATAGTCAACACGATGCTGTACACTCCAGCTCAAAGGTATAGGTGAGGGCTTGCCCATGCTTGGCTTTCACCAGCTAGCTCTGCAGTGAGCCATTATGGGCTTTGGCTTTCTTACCTTCAATTTTACAGCTTTATATTCCTAAAAGTGCCACTGGCTGGTGTGAACTGTGGCTGTAATTCTGATCACAGCAGAGTCTCAGCCCTGCCCGTCAAGTCACCTGCCATCTCTCTATAGTGCATTTAAGGGGTATTGTGTGAAAGTAAGAGCTGGAAAAAAATAAGTTGAATTTGCCCTAATTACACATCAAAATAAAAAATTATGTTCATTGAAAGAAATCAATGTAAAAGCCCTTTCTCTGAAGACTGAACATGGGGTTAAATCTTTGGGCTCATTTATTTCAATCAGGAAGAAAAATGATTGTTAAACAAAGTTCCCAAAGTCCAATTTTTTCACTTCCAGATAATAACATTTCCTCATTGTTAGATGAAGTCGTGTGGAGAGCTTGCGCTTTTCCATATTACATTTCTTGGAAGGTTTATTTGCCATTCAGAGAAAATTATCACTGGCAAGAAACTATTAGTTTACTGTTTGAGAAAAGGCTTCAGGATTTTCCAGGGTGGGATAGGTCCTCTGCTCTTGCTGACCACACATGAAGCATCACCTCTTGTGCAGCACCTCACCTTTACCTACTTAAATTCCCATGTGCTTGGCTTTTCTAGATATGTTAGTGGCATCCAAGGTGTTTTTCAGAATCTGAAGCAGTATTTCAAGGACTTTAAATAGTCCACATTGGCCTTCTCTTTGGAAAATAAGCACCATCCCCTTATGTCATATAAATCTCCCTCTCCCATCAGTAGGAAAAACTTTCTTATCAGTATTTGCTTTGACACTGGAACACCAATATTAATGACCATCTTGGTGCAGTACCTCAAAACTAACTGCAATTAAGTCTCTCTTAGCAGCTCCCATCATGACCAATAGATTGCAACCTTGCCAAACTCCAGCTGTTCCAGTGTGCAGTAACACTCCTTGGTTAAACCAACTCTAGTTGTAGCAATCCACTGAATTATAAATTCAATCTTTGCAGCTCTGGAAAAGGAAAACAGGTTTTACATGATATGCTATACACCCTAATCACAAAGGCAGGCAAAGCTAAAAGATATGGTGAATGCTTCCATGTAAAACACAAACTTGTGCCCTTTTGGCTCCCCAAAATAATAAGAATGTTAAGTTAAAACACCTAAAGCCCTTGAAGGACTTTATTTGGAAAAACTATAACATCATGCAGCAGTTAGTGAAACCATTAATTAAAAACAGGTATCATCATACCTTTTCCTTTGGTATGTGATAAGCTAAAGTATTTAAACAAATCTGTACACTGATAAAAATAATATGTTTTATTTAATAATATATTCCTACTAGTCAGGCAAGGTCCTCTGTAGTGAGACATACCTCAGTTCTCAATTTAGACTATTTGGGTATGATATATGATAAATAAACGCTGAAAATACAGTAATGGGTTTGGCATGGAAGATAAAAGACTATGCACAGCCACTAGATTTGGACTTACTAACTTTGAAATAAGATTGCTTTATCTGCCTGGATTCACAGGACTTGGTGAAGAGCCAGGTGGGCTTACAGGTGTTAAACTAGCCACTGGCAGGCTATCATGGCTTCTCCAAATGCAGAGGAAATATTTTTCTATTTCACAGCAGGAGCTGCATGCATGAGAAATGTAATGCAAATTGGATTTATCTGACTTTACTTTTCTTCTTCAGTGAAGATGTGGAAAGATGATTAAGCAAGCAGTTTCCTCCTACATTTTCATTCCAAATTGTTTCCACAGGCTTAAGTCTCAAATGACATGTGCCTTTTTTGGCTGGTCTAATGTTGGAGTAAGTAGATCTGTGTTTCCCTCTCCACTCCTTGAAAGACTAAAATTAGTTTTCAGGGCTTGAGATTGTCTGGATGACTTAGATTCCACTTCAGCTTCTCTTTTGCATAAATAACTGCGATAATGTTCTTTTCTAGGATGGAATTGCTACTTTGCGTTTCTAAGACTCATCACAGAACTGAAAGTGAACCTTTACATTGGGTTCAAGAAGGACAAGTTTAAACAAAAAGAATAAAACCACATTTGTCGTCAGATTGTTTGGGACCTACCACTACAATTCCATTCTAAAGAGAGGATAAAAAAGAAGCAGCCTCTCAAATCACAACACATTTTAAACTATTTGCCTTGTGGCCTGCTCATAGATGCTCAATGTTGTAAATGCAGCCACACAGCACAGCCTTGATAAACAGAGGCTCAAGCCTGCTGCTCTCTGTCTCTGCAAGCAACTTAAATAGTTCTAACCTTACTTTTCCAATGTATCAAGATGGATGAAAGTAGACGTAAAAAATGAAAAATATAATCTAATAAGGAATTTAATTTTCCTCCCTTGAACATACATAACTATGCATCCCTCTCTGAATAGAAAACAAGCTGCAGGTAAAAGGCAAAAAAGGATTTGCTATTAATGAATGCTACATTAAAGTACTTTCCCCTTTAACACCCTCTCCCGCTACCAAAAGTAAGATTTTGTACTTAAAAAAACCTTTTCCCTAAAGAACATAAACAACACAATGTTATGAATTAGTGAATTTTTACAGCTGAGCTGTGAACACTTCAGTTCAGGAAGTAAGAGCAAGTATTATTTAATAGTAAAACTCCCATGCTACTTAATGACTTAAGCCCAACTCTAGTCCTCACTTTTGTTTTAAAGCACCATATATATCCATTCTGTCAGAAGTGGTGTTCATCGCTCACTCATGTACTTCATATATAAATACTACAGTATCTTGCTGCTTCAAAATTGAGTATCAGACTTGAATTATTTCCCCAGGAAGGGATATAACTACCTGTAACAGGTTAAGTGGACTCCTTTTATACCCAGCTCACATTCCTAGGAAACTCCTTCCAGGTACAAAAATCCCTCCTGAAACACCACTTCCGATACAGAAAGTATCACTTCTTAATTGGAAGATGTGAGCAGCTTCCTAACCTACATATATTTACTTATTTTAAAGACATGAAACCCCCTGCTTGTGCTGAAAGTGCTTCTAAGTGACAAATATGATTAATCTCCAAAGACTCTCGCCTTTTGCTTTTCAATGATTTCCTTATGCTCACTGTAGTTTATTTTAATTAAATTGCAGTATGGACTGAATTTAGCTACTTTTGTACAGAGCCTAGCACAGTAGCAGATAGGTCTGTTTGGGTTTTCTGAGTCTAGCTGTTTACACAAGAATTTATAGATGGAGAAACCCTGTTTATATTTCTTTCTACTATTTTTCTGAAGTACCCTTAAGCAAAAACAAAACAAAACAAAAAAACCCCACACAAAAGCAAAACCACAACAACCCAAAGAAAATAAATATCTAATTTTAAAAAAGGTTTGGCAGAACACACAACCGCCAAATCAGCCTCTTTGTATTAAGCTGTCTTCAGGGAATGGATTTTTGTGACTGTGAATTACTGTTTTTAATATAGAAACATAATCGTGTTAGTTATTTGTACAAAGTAATTTAGCTTGTATGATACACTGTTTCATTCAGTCCAAGTACAGTGGCCTTCATTTCCAAAAGCCTTTTGCTCCTGCCTTGGCAATGGAACTGGCATAACCATGGAAAAAGACAAAACAAACCAAACCCCAGACCTAGTCTGTTCTTATCCATACAGCACACAGAGAACTGGATTCAGTAGCATTTTGGAGGACAGACTGGATTTTGACTGAGTCCACTCTAGCTATGAAGTTCAGACGACATCAGGAATGTGCTTTCATCTTTGCAATGCCCAAGCCCCGTGCAAGGCCTAATGAGTCAGATTTTCGTAATCACAGAATGGTTTGGGTTGGAAGGGACCTTTAGTTATTATCATCCTGTTTTTATACACTGAACGGAGGCCCCTTAGGTATTGAACAATTTCTCCACGGTCATGCAAGATACCTTTTGCCAACCTGGGATGGGATCCCTGATTCCTATGGACTCCAAGTCCTATGTCTTGACCTTGTTTGATCTATTTATTAGCCATGTACCTTTGCCTCTTTCTTAGGCAGATAAGCAATTAAGCTGTGGTCCTTACAATGCAAGGAGCTGAATACAATTTAAAAACAATCAAACCAGCCAACCCTATTTGGTTACTGCTTTTGCTGCTTGTTCTGGAGGATTCATGAAAGCTGGCAACTATAAAAGGAAGGCTTGGGACATCCTTTCTCTCCCACATTAACTGTTGTGTCAGGCCAAATGTTAACACATACACAAGGACTGCTCAGTGGTCCCACATAAAGCAATTGCATAGCATTGTGTGATTTTTCACTCAGCAGAAACATGGAAATAAATAATAAAAAAATCATAATTCAAGTATGCTGCATCTCAAGAATACTGGCAAACAGGCTTAATTCTTCTTGACTAGCACATTTGGGAGAGTTTTCTTTATAATGAATAGATTTCTTTTATTTATCTGAGCTCGCTCAGCATCAAGTGAAACTCTAAAACCAAACAATAGCATTGGCACTGATTAATGTTCATTTTAGTTTTATTCTGATACCCTTGCAAGTCTCAACGGCTAATGAAGGTCTTTCCTGTGTAGTTGGTTTCCCCTCTACTGCTTCACAAAGCTATCATACATCATCTCTCTATGGCACAGACTTTAGATGTCAGAAAGTTTTAGTTGTTGTGGGGTTTTTTGTTTATTTGTTTTTTAAACATAACAGTTAAGAGCAATTGCTGATGGCAATCCAAAGAAAGAGAGAAACCCTCAGATTTTGTAAGCCCCAGGTCAGACTTAGCAAAGGGGTAATAGTTTCTACAGAAGAAGAAGCAGCCAAGTTCAAAGCCAATATTTGAACCAGAGGCTTTCTTTAAATTAAAAAGTTTCATTTAGTTCTTGTTCAGGCATAAGATAGGTACTGCAAAAGGACACTGTCTTTCAGTTTTCTTTCAGTTTCATCCAAAGTCAGAAATAAAAGATCTGTATTCATGCTGGGAGAAAAGCTCGTAAGCAAGCAGACACAGACTCCTGTCAAGAAATGCCTCCTTGTACCTTATTTTTGTCACACGTGAATCTGCTTTACTTTGCTTTCACTGTACAAAAATTAGATACATCCTTCCTAATTATTTTTCCCTGGCTTTCCACATATGGTAAAGACCAAGTTACTTGCAGAGAACAGGTTGAGTTCAACTAACACTTCCACGTCTAAATTAGGGCAATAAGATGCATCCAAGAAAGAGCTATTAATTTACTTAGATTTTAAAATTCTTTCCCAAGTAGTAGAGACTATTCACTGCATTTGGTTGCCATCTAACAATAGCCAAAATGACATGTTAGCACAAATGCTTAGCCACAAGGCTAAGCAAATGTGAAGTGATGTGAATAGCTTTTCAATTGTTCATTGTCTGAATAACTGCTTGATACAGCAGAACTGCAATTACAGTTGGAATTTTGCTCTGTGTCCTTTGCCTACATTTTTGTCACCATGCCCTGTTTGATCTGAACACTTTGAGATCTCCTGCTCTGGGATTTCTGGATTCCTACACTTAATCACTTAGAACTTCATGGAAGTCAGAAATAATTGTGTTTGGCGAAGGGAGGGTAACTTCTGAAAGGGGACAGGCAAGCCCAGCAAAATGCGACCCTGTTGTGACCCTTCTTCATTTCCTTCTTCCATATCACTCACGAAGCTTTGTCCCAACAACTGAAAAACAGCATAGACACCTGCCTGCTTCTCAGCCGTGGCAGAAGCCATCAAAAATAGCCTGCATAGCTATGGAGAAGTCCTGGTTTTATTTTAAAGTTAAATTTGGACTAGTGAAAGACTGACAGTTCTACAGCTGGAAGTTACTGATGGAGTCCATTGTAGATACATCATGGACAGGCAACAGAGAAATGCCAACGCTCAACAAGCAGCTAAAAGCCTTGACTTTTGGAGTAACTCATCCTTGGTCTTTCTTCTGAGGTAGGGAAACTTTTTTGTGATTATCAACCCCCAGGACAGAACTGGGACATGACATATTCCACAAGGGCATTACATCCATCCTGAGTTCTCATCACACAGCTCTGGGAAGTTGTCTCAGATCCATCAACTTGTGAAACCTCTAATGGCTAAACCTCTCTAGGTGGTGTGGTTTGTATTAGATGCAAAGGAAGATGGTAGAATTAAAACAACTCTTGCTATCAGTCTCTCCAAATACCAAAATACAACTGTATGCTATTTTTCAAAATGTTACTCTTGGACTGTTAATGGTTTGAAACCAAATGTTTCATAATTCCTATTGGCCAAATCATGTTTTCATACATCTCTGATAATTTCTTCCACCAGTATTTAGCACTCGTACTGCTTCCTAATCTTCTGCGAATGCTAACATGACACACTTCTGGTGTCGTACTTCAAGTTGTACTTGAAACTTGTACAGCAAGTTGTACGTGCTGTAGTTAACTTTGTATGGCATTTTGTGAAGTTTCTCTTTAACCAAGACCTACCTTCAGTGGAGCCCTCTAAGCAGTCTGAAATGTAGCAGTCCCCTTAAATTACTTTCAGGGTCTGCTCTACCAGGATGATTTCCTGGCAGCAACCAACAAAGCAGCAATGTCTCATTGTCTGCAGATTTTGACGCTGACAACTGGAATCAAGTCACCTTCGGCTGGCTGGCTTCCAAATTGCTCCAAAACACGAGCGGGATGAACGACAGCGCATTCCCACGCCGAGAAGAGGGCAAAGCAAGGAAATCACTGAGCTAATGCAGCGATGGCACTGCAACACCAGGGTCAAAACACAAACATCTACCAAAATACATAAATGCTACCTCCTTGCTGGTGAGCCAGCTCTCACGGGGGCACAGGCGCCAACGGGCTGCGTACGGGCAGCCGGTGCAATTCCGCGGGAGGTGACGTCTTGACTGTGGGAAGTCCATCCTATGTGACAGCTACGTCACTTCTGTGCCACATGCCTCTTTACACTTGATCACACTTGTTGACACGCGTGCCAAAACAGAGCATTTGAGCGGGTGAGAAAAGGAAGAGGCCGAGTGCCTGTATAAACAAAGCTGCCAAAATTGACATGCTGCATTACAGCAGGGGCTCAAGAAGTCTTTCACCGTGTATGTCCCAAGGATAAATGGAAAAACAGATATGAGGTGAAACTGCTGACACATAATGCACTCACATACCTGGCTGAGAACAGCATTGAGTGTCGAGGTCACCTGGCACCAAAAAACAAATGAGGAGCCAAAAGCCCCCACATCCTATGAAACTCATTAGCTTTCACACCAATGTCAACCAAAAATGGGTAACATCATTTCTGTCAAGGCATCCTTCTCTGTGTATACCTGCAGTGGGTGACAGACAATTCTGCTAAATCTGGGAATTTAATCTCAGAGAGTGTCCTGTGCATTTCCCCTCTCCCATTTACTAACATTCATTATTTGTAGGACAGCAGTTTCCCAAATACGCAGTTCTTATGCTTTAATTAACAGTGAACAACACAGGAGTGGCTGGTGCCTTTTAGACAGAGAAGGTCATTGCTGCTGATTCCACAGTTTTGCCTGCTTAGGCAAACTTGCAGAAACATGACTGTTTGCAAAGTTTCCCCCAAAATATATCACCATGGTCTTTTATTCTGATTCATTCTCCAAGCCCAAGCAGTATGAGCCCCTTTAAAAATGGACAAGCCAGCTGTGGAGTTGGTATTAACTAATATATTCAGCTTGCTTTTTCCTTGGGTGGTAAATGACTCAATTTCTCCACATATCAAATTTCTCCATAAAAAAAACTGAAACAAAAAGAATAATTCCAAAACCTAACTAAAAATCTGTGGGTCTAGAATACTCAAGTTGTAAGAGCCAAAAATTTTAAACAACAATAAGTCATTGACTATCTACTCCCCCTGAGCTTGGCAAAATACCTTTTTACTGTGCCACCCAAATGACTGGAAATGTAAAACTAAATTAAAGCAACTTTTCTTCCTTCTGGATAAACACATTTTCAGAAAACTATCTTTTAAAGATTACTAGTCCTCACCTAGTAGTAGTCCAACAGATAAGATTTAATCTGTAGATCGATTTTGCTAACATTAAAAAAACCAAACCAAAACAAAAAAACAATTTCACAGTCTTTCAGTGCACAGGTGAAAATGATTCTTCTGTACCACTGATCTTGTTATTATGTAGCATCATATTATATATGATTCTCGTTATATAGTTCTATAATATGTTATTATATAATAATTGTTCAATGATTCAATTGTTCAGTTGTTGAATAATTGCTCAATGATTAATACAGAAGTTTCAGAACTAGAAAGCCCACCTGACCAAAGTGTATTTTGCACAGTAGCTCCACGTTATTCACTCTTGTGGGTGAAGGGAGTCTGGGACTGAACTATAAAACTCGACATGTTAAAGAAAAAAATAACAGAAAGTAGGAATATGCTTGGGGTTCCAACATCTACAGGCCTAAAGTGGGAACCAGATCGGATTGTGTCAAATGCCACATAAAACACATTGCAGGAGAATCTCCATCCTTTTCCATTTCAATGGAAAAAAAAAAAGAAAAAAAATTGAAAGAAAACAGACCAAAAAAAAGTGAACACAGTTACTATGTTACACATACCAGGCAGTGGCTAAACCATGACTAGATGTAGGAAAGGCAGCTGGGATTTTAAATCATCTATATTTATTAGATCATATATTGCTAAGATTACTGTCTCAAGGGAAGGAGAGGTGAGAGACGTAATAACACCAGTGATGATTATAAAAAAAATTCCATCTTGACATTCAGAGCCCAGGCTGAACATGCAGATCTGGCAGTTAAAATAGGAAACTGGTGTTCTCTTACATACTCAAGTTCTTGCAATAGCACACTAAGAAGTTTGAGTCATAATACTTCATAGCGTCAAAGGCCTCAAGTAACTGTATTTTCCAGACACTAATACTGTAACATTGCAGAAATTCTAGTGCATGTGCAAACTACAAGGTGTTCCTGCAGAACTCATCATAAAATATTGAAGCAAGATATTTAATCTGACCACCTTTTAAGAGGCAATTCCATCAGATCCTGAAGCACCAATAGTCTAATTAAGCCTGTAGTTTAGGAGTCCCCTCTATTAATCAGAAATAGAACCCCTCAATGAATCAAAAATTTAAATTTGAAAGCAAAACTACGTTTCCTACAGGATCCCCTCCCAGCAAAATGAAAAATTTTACACAGAAAAAAAAAAAAGAAATCTACAATTTTGCCAATTTTCTGGTACTATTGACCCTCCTGTACTGCAGATATTAACTACAGCCAATCCCAGGCATTGGACTTAAAACCAGACTGAATGTAAGCCCATCCTTCTTGAAAAAAAAAAACCTTCTCATCCTGTTTTCAGACAAAACAGATGAAGATACAAAATAAAGAGGACTTTTCACCTGAACTGTACTTAACAGGGCAATTTTATATAGAAAAGAAATTAAGTTTTACTTGCAAGGATTTAATTCAAGTATGCATGCACAATACATAGTAGGAAACTGCAATCTTCAGATATCTGATACCTACAGAAATACTTCCTCCCCAACCCCAAGGCCTGGCTGGGATAGCACGAGTGTGTGCTCCAATGTACCAACATGTCCAAAAAGCTCAGAATATTTACTTCAAAATACTAATAACTGGCTATAAAGTTCATCTTTAAAAGATGCCACCCAAAAGCCACAAAAATAACAACACAGCTCAGTATTACTTTAATTTTGATTTAATGATGTGTAGCTTGGCACAAAAACTCATTCTGATTTCACTTCGGTAGTGTAGAACTTGTCATCAGATCCCTTTCTAATCTTACTTCAATAAAATATGCTTGACATCAAGATCCATATACATTGCTTTCAATACAGCCTATAAACACGTCTCTGCTTTGCTTTAAATGGAACCTCAGGGTACAAAGCAATACAACACAAAAATAATTGTGCCATTTTATGGCTGTGAAAGCTGTGCAACTTTAAAAGCACAGCTCAACAAATTGGAATGATAAAAACATCTTTATTACACACAATTTTAAGGTATATATATTTTTTAAATTCATGTCCTCATGATGAAAGAGCTAATGAAGAGATGAAAGGAAAACAGAGGTTATTTTCAGAGAATTAAAATGCTCAGCACGGCCCAGAGACAGCAATAATATAAAAATGTACGTCTAGGGACTTAGTAAATTCACCTAAACAGGCTGGCATCTGCATGAATGGAAACACAATTGCTTTTAATATCAAGCCGTCAGCCTGTTGTGTTTCATAACGACAAAAGAAATTCAAACAAAACAGGAGAGTTGCTTGATAATTGCAGGGGAAGCACAAGCAAATGCTGCCTCCATTTTATTCAATGCAAAATTGCTTGAGTTTGCACTGCACAGGAGTATTTCCATTCTAAAGAACTTCAAATATTAATTAAAAAATTAATTAATAGTAAAACCACCAAAAAACCTGACAATCTAAAGACAGACCTTTGAACTAATTGCCAGTAAGAGGCATTTGTTCTACACACTGCCCATGGTTGGAAGCTTAAGAGTTAGTAATCCTTTCTGCCCAAGTACCTTTTTTTAAATCATTATGTTACTAGAGGTAAAATCAAAGCCCACGGCCCTGGAGGAGAGGGCTTAGCTGCAAAGCAGCAGCTAGAAGAGGAAGGATAACTTTGTGTTATTGCAGAAGGCTTTTCTCCACAGGACCTGGATTACCATTTTCATTTTTGACAGAGGATTTCCATGTCACCTTGGGCAAGGCACCTAATTATACCCATTCATATAATGGTAACAACTATTCCCTTTTTCTTCTGCCTCCTCCAGCCATACGTTCTCACAGAAAAGCATGTGTTAGAGCACACACATATGCTGCCAAGCACAACAAATTCCATTGTCCACCTCCAATCCCAACGCCATGTTTTTGGTCAGCAACCCACATCTGTGTGTGCACTCAGGGCTGGTCAGGACAACTGCTGAAATGTGTCCTAGATAAATTTCTTCCTAGGTTTTTCTTGTTTTATTCTGGCTTGTTGTCCGGTTGTTTTTGGTTTTGGGTTTTATTTTTGGGTTTTTGTTGTTGTTTTTTTTAAACTAGTTTAGTGGAATGAAGAAAGAAAAAAGAAAAAAAAATAATCAACCAAAAAAAAAAGAGAAAAAAAGAAAAAAGAGAACAAACCATTCTTGTGAAAAATTCAGCCACAGTGTCCAGTCACTCTTCTCAGCTCTGGATTCTGCCTATTAGGTAGATAATAGCAGTTCTCCCTGTGTCTCCTATGGCTGATATGGCCATATCCCAGCCCAGCACCACAGGGTGCTGTGGGATCCTGGACTTATCTCAATGCCCCGCTGGTACCCACCAACACTCCCTTTAAGTGGGATGTTTTCCCTCATTCACTCACCCCAGTGTATAAGCATCCTACATACACCATCAATTCCACTATAAAAAATAACTAAGAAATTTCTTTGAAAAAAAGCATCAGAAACTCAAAAAATCATGAATTTGATGCAACATGACATTCTGTCCCTCCCTGCCTTGGGCCAGACTCTCCTCAGACATAACCAAACTCCAGACTATCATCTCACCTTTTCACAGTCCACTTAAGACAAACAGATATAACTCTGTGCAAATTGTGATTTTTAAGATGGGCAAGTCTCTGACTATGGAATCATCCTTTGAAGCACAAGTGAGTTGTGTTTGCATCCAGCATGCCCTAGAGCTCTCGTGAGTTGGTGGAACAACCCACCCTGCATCCTCACAGATCTTGCCTCATTTATCAATAACTTGTAGCCACTTACACAGAAGATCCCAGTTTCCCTTATCCCACTTGGGAAAAACTGTTCAAGAAACATTGATCAAATGTAGATGCGATAAAAGAAGCGACTCTGCCTCTTTTACCACAATCCTCTGTACTGTTTAAATTGGAATAACTCAGATTTTCCTTTTTTTTTTTTTCTCTCCCCAAAAGAAAGCAGCAAGAGAATCATTGTTTTGGCCTCAAGGCATTCATCAAGCTCTCTCATTTCTTTCCTGAGTTCAGCAGAGTAGCCACTTTATCTGGTGTGTGATTGGAGAGATTTTTTTTTTTCCCCAGGAAGATACTTCATTTTAGTGTATATGGAAGCTATATTGCACATAGAAACCAGGGGAATAGAGTAGCAAGGCACTAAATCTATCTGCTAAAGAACATTTATTCAAAGACAACCACAAGGCTCAATCTAATTGACAATTTCTGCTTGGGGCCCATGGTTAAAATACGATGGCTGCTGCAGGTAAGAACAGGAAAGAACTAGCACTGCCATTGGCAAGAGCTTGCACAATAGCTGTCATGACCAGCAGTTATCACCAATTTGCTTTTAGCACCGAGTATTAACCAAGACGTGATGAAAAAAGGCTTCAACTCAACAGCAGGGTGTAGCCCAAGGGAGGAAGGGGTTGGGGAGAGCAGGAACAGGGTTTTTGTTACAAGTATCCTCTGGAATGTATGTTGGATATCCCAAATATGCCGGTGTAAATTGCTGAGTTTTACAACACATTTTAGGCACATTAACCCCTTCGTTGTCCCTGTTACTCTTTTGTATAACGTTATCAATTCAATGGGATTCTTCATAAATATTTTCTTCCCTTCATGTCATCTCTGTACAAAAGAAGGTACAGTACGCAGAGTTAAGAGTTTATTTCTGTATCTGTAGAGTTCTCTGTCAATTAACCCCAACAGATGATAACGATACTATGCTTTTGGTGTGACTCACCAAGAGCAGCATTTTGTGAACCAACCCAGCAGTTGAGACAGCAACTTTTATCTTTTTTTTTTTTTTCCCCCAGCCAGCAATCAGTGGAAAGGAGATGTGGTACAACCACTGCATTAATACAAAAAAATTCAAAGACTTCACACGTGCATCAATTTCATACACAGCAGATAAAAATCCTTGTGTGCAGCACATTGTTCCTCACATGCCCCTTTGAGTGGTGTATCTTGGTGCAAATACTGGTGGTCTCCCCTGTTTGATAATGCATCTACCTGGACATCACCTTTGTCAAACTCCTTTTAGAGGTAAATAGCTGCAGCACAGGTACTAAAGATACACCCAGTCCTTTAGTCCTTCATGAGTTGAGTCTAGCTCATTTAGATCTGAATGTACCCAACCTGCTTGAAAATGGGTAACAGTATATGTATTTAGGTATTTTTTTAAGCAGAACCTTGACAAACAGCTCAAGTATTTGCCAGAGTTTCTGACAGATTTTGAAAGCCACGCTGAACTTAGGGGGGCCACTCTCTGCTTGGGCACCTCTCTAAAAATCACTCTAAATCTCACACATACACACACACACACAAAAGAAAAACAGTCATGTAAATTAAATTGTTCTTGTATTTGTGCCTTCATTTGACAGAAAGAAACTGCAGACAGGCATTGGGCCAGCAATTACATAAGTACGAATCTCTAAACCAGAGATTTGTATAAAGAAAAAAACCCACCCAACTAGAGCAGAGCTATGCTTGTGGTTACAGAGTAGCTTCACTTGACCTAATTAAAAAAGTCTTTGTTGTTAAACAGACATATTTATGTATTTTAAAATCTAACCTAGGCTCAGAGCCAATGTTGGTCTGCTTTTAATGGCAGCACTGGTTTGGGAGTTAGGTGTCTCAGTCACCTAATTTAACTACAGATGATCCAGTCTCTTTCAACTCCAAGAATCAGTACCTGAAGCTACAGCAATTTGTGACTGTCCGGAGTTTGAGAGCTCCTTGTGTAAGGCTGGAGACCAAATGGTTCTGCTCAGTGCCTTAACTGTCTTTACAAGATTGATCTATGTTCTCTGCTTGTGCTAATACAGCTATCGTATGCCCAAACTACCCTATAGGATGAGATTTAGGGGTCTGATGCCCAGATTCTGCTCAGATTTATGGTTTGACATTAATTTCAATTAATGTCTGGAGAAGAAGATGGACTATGGATGGTGAGGAGATGGGGGCAGGAGAAGAGAGACTTCCCCTCCAACTTTCCAAACCATCAGTGATGAAGGCTACAAGAAGGACCTGCTGGAGGAGGGGCACCTATACTACAAGGAATTTCAAAGCCCTGAGAAAATCAGGTGGAAAATGGTTTATTAGCTTTATCTAGGAAGATACTAACATAATAACTACACCTGTCATCATTTATTCCAGCTTCAAGATACAGACCAGGATTTTACACCCACTTTTCCATATCTTTCCTGTGCAAAGTTAAGCCACTTAAAATAGTTTATAATTTCATTCAGTTTTAATAAGGACTCACTTTTTAGGAAGTACAGATATCCTGTTTATTCAAATTATTCTTTAAAATAGGTTAGCTGTAAAATGTATACACAAGTAATTTGTATCAAAAGACTCTTATCAAAGCATGGAAAGTTTCTCTCTGTACTCACTAACAGATGCAGCTATCTTCATTCATACACATTTTTGAGAGGAAACCAATTATGTCACTGACTTACTCCCTTCTCTGAGGACACTCTTCCCATAGTTAGCAGCCCTTGATAGATTATTTGAGGAAAAAGAGAGGGGGGTAGTTAATATCCAAGAGTAGCAAAGAAAGCTAGAAGGTGATTAGACTGAGGTTTGAGAGATCAAAGCAAAATATGTTATTTAATACTATATAAAAATCATTTATATTCAAAGACCTAATTAGGAATGTGTATAATGAATCTTTCTTACTTTTCACAGAGTACCATTTAATTCAAAATGCTTCAAGCTTATTTGTGCTTTTTGGAAGTGGACTAGCATTGAAATGACAACCACAGTCTCCGCTGGAAAATACATATGATCACATTGCTGCTTACAGTCCCATAACCTACTAGAAATACCATTTATGGAATTACTGTAATTCCGCATCATCTCTGAGCCTGTTTATCATGTGCATGCACAAGCATGCATGACATGTTTATATCTAGGAGCCAGAATTTGTTTTGTGCTTTAAAAAGTGCTACATACCACCAACGAAGGAGTGCCTTTATATATGCAGTCTTGAATAACTGTTAATGTTTCAGCAGACCATTCACTGCAGTGCAAGGAGTTATTTGGGAATGAAGAAAATTCAGTTTTGCCTTCCTTGATCACCTTACATACTACATTCATGTTACCTTCACAATATATCAACATCCGCAGTCTGGGAATCATCAAATCATAGGATGGTTTGGGTTGGAAGGGACCTTAAAGATCATCCAGTTCCAACCCCCCTGCTATCAGCAGGGACACCTTCCACTAGATCAGGTTTCTCAAAGCCTCATCCAACCTGGCCTTCAACACTTCCAGGGAGGACCTTCCACAACTTCTCTGGGCAACCTGTCCCAGTGTCTCACCACCCTCACCGGAAAGAATTTCTTCCTACTATCTAATTTAAATCTCCCCTCTTCCAGTTTAAAGTCCTTACCCTACATCCTATCACCACCTGCCCTTGTTCAGAGTCCCTCCCCAGCCTTCCTGTAGCCCCTTCAGGTACTGGAAGGTCACTAGAAGGTCTCCCTGGAGCCTTCTCTCTTAGGCTGAACAGCCCCAACTCTCTCAGCCTGTCCTCATAGGAGAGGTGCTCCAGCACTCTGATCATCCTTGCAGCCTCCTCTGGACTCATTCTGGTAGGTCCTTGTCCTTCTTTTGTTGGTGGCCCCAGAACTGGATGCAGTACTGCAGGTGGGGTCTCACGAGAGCGGAGTAGAGGGGGAGAAACACCTCCCTTGACCTGCTGGCAGCTCTTCTTTTGATGCGGCCCAGGATACGGTTGGTCTTCCAGGCTGACAGCATATTGCCAGCACATGTTGAGCTTCTTTTCCACCAGCAGGTCAGGTAGGACATTGTGTTGGTCCATGCTGTGCCACTGCTTGCAGCACCCATCTTGGGCATCATCGGCCAAGGTCTCCAGGCATTCCCCAAGATTCATCTCTACCCATTTATCTTTGTCATGTCCAGGACTTGCTTCACTTCCCAGATCTTTCCTCAAGTTGTGACTACTTCTTTCTAGGAACACATCTTTTCAGCCTCCTCTTCTTTCTGGGCCCCCAAAGTTCCCCTTTACTAATCAAATAGTCTATGTGTAGAACAACAAGTGATCAGCTTGCTAATTTATGCATCACTGTATTTTCTCTTTATTAATTGTAAGACTTACCACGTGCCACTTCTGTTCAGTCCAGGTGTTCACAAAAATTACAACCAGCCTGTTACCAGTTGCAGAAAGGAAGCAGCAGGCTTTTATGCTTGACAGTTCAAAAGTTCAAATGTGGACATTTACCCCCCCTCCTGCATCCCAATTATCTACCTCATGTTAGCATTCATGATTTTTTTTTTTTTCTTTTGGCTGCAACTGTCAAACATGTATTAACTCATCTCCTGCAAGTGCTTCGCTGCAGAGTCATATGATGAAGCAGAAGAATGCTAAAAATCTATTTTGTATATGAATACGACACTTGTTTACTGATTACATGTATAAGATTCTTGTT
Organism: Antrostomus carolinensis; assembly: GCF_000700745.2. NCBI lineage: Eukaryota > Metazoa > Chordata > Aves > Caprimulgiformes > Caprimulgidae > Antrostomus > Antrostomus carolinensis. Next base: position 43,068 of record NW_010315719.1, read on the forward strand.
CTCTCCTATTTTCATTAAGGGGTGTAAGGCAGGCACTAATCTACTGATTTATGAGTATCAGCACTATGCATTAACTCTCTCTCCTAGATAACCTGTTGAGTTGCTGCTACATTTCATAAGAATTCCCACAAGGCAGCAAGCATAACTCACAAGCTAGATACATCCCTCCCCCCTAAAATACCAAACACATTTAATCATGCCCACAAATATTAGCTTTAGCCTTATGTAAGCCACAAATGAGCACACAAATCTTACTATCACTATTTGAAGTCTAAAACACTGGCAAGACTCCCAAGTAAACCACTGTGATTTTGGAGAACACCAGGAAATTCAAGCAAAGCAGTAAAACTCAGCCTGCCCCAAACAAGCAAATATGTTACTTTGCCAAACAAAAGTTCACAGCAAAGTTAAACACAGTATTAGAAACAACTTAGATTTGCAGAAAAGAAATGGCAAGACAGTTTCAAAACCTAATGAAAGCACACCTTCCCAAAATGGGGGTCTGTTTCTGTTTTGATATGCCAGTATGTAACTCCATCTACTCTTTGAAGTCAAAACAGTTAAAGGAGGCTAATACCTCGAAGGAGATCCCTTAACAGGAACTGGCTTAAAAACTTCCCAATTAATGTCTTAGTTTTAGACTGTGCAGACTGGAAAAAAACCTGCTTGGGCTAATCTCAGGATGCAGGCAAAAGGCCAGAACCTCTTAGGAGCTCAAATTCTTAAAAATGTGAGCACAAAGGATTTTTGAAGCACTAGCCATCACTTTTCTGTCTCAGCGAGTGCCAGTGAGCAAGAGAATCACTTGAAAACTTGGCTATAAACCTCTCATTTTCATTTTGTTTCTTTGAAACAAATAGTTCAGCCTAACAATCTCCAGGACAAACACAGCTAAACAAAAAAGATCCCCACCCAGCACTCAATGATTTGAAGCCTTTGGTTTGGCTCAGAGTCTTCTTCAACAAATAAAAACATAAATACATTGTCTTCACACATAATCTGGGAACATGCAGCTAAGATTGATTAGTACTGGTATGAAGTCTTAAAAACAACAGATCTTTAAAACAGCAAGCCATAAGCATGAGAATATAAAGGAACAAGAGTTAAACTATTTTAAATGACTTAAAATCTTTCCCTGAAGCACACTGTCAGAAACCTTTGCATGCTGATGTCTTCTGCGGATGTTGGGCAGGAGTTTCTATAATTTGCATTTAAGAGGACCATGAAAATTTAGCCCAGCAACAGGACTGATGCTTCCATTTGGAGTCAAGAAACATTTATATCACAAGTAGCCCAGACTGAGGGGGAAAAATCACAGCTGAAGCAGAAGTGAACATGTGGTCTGAAGTTCATGCGGAATTTAGAAGAGGAATTTCTGTTACCTTGTGAGGTTAGAAATCTTTGTGTTGTTCCTATTTCAGAAACTCAGGGACTGAGAACCACAAAACAAATGTAGGTCTCAAAGCAAGTCCTAAGATTGTGCAATAATCTTAAGAGTAGAGGTAAGGAAAATCCCACTATATGATTTTTATGTGATTCTGTGTGATTCTGTGATATATAAAGCAAATTTGTGCTTTTTTACTTTCTGAAAAGGCTATTGACCTTAAAAGTCTTTGTGTACATGTGAGCATCTGTACCTTTTCTCTGGGTGTTTATAGACTAGAAATCCTCATTCACATAATCCTTTTTCCCAGAGGCAAGGAAACTGGTAACTATGAAAACTGGCAGCACTGGATTCGCTACCTTTACTCCTAAAGATTTCCCAACACCAGGATGATGGGCAACACCATATTGCCCTACGATATAAATATCAAACTCATAATGAAGGACCTTCGGTTATTAGTCCTGTTTTCCCTTCTGCCATTGACAACAGTGCAGAAAATACAGAAAATTAAAGTCCACAGTTTATATTGTTGCTCTCCTGAACAAAAAAAAATCAGGATTGAAGACTTAGAGGAAAAGGGATGAGGGAGGAAAACCCATTATTTTTCCCAACCTTAACAACCATGTTTGTGTAGAAGTTTGATTCTGTTTTAAGGCAAGAGTTGTACTTTTTCTACAGGAGGGAAAGAAGGAATGTTCAAAATCAGCTATTTGCAAAGAAAGAAGGCAAAGCTGCAAAGCAAGAGAAGTTTATTGGGGTAATTAAGTCAAGGATCAGGCTTAAGAACCACTCAAAAGTTCTACTCAGGTTTTGATGCTCGTCTAACCAAACCCCTCAAATTTGACATTTACAGACCTAAATTGACTATTGTTGATTTCAAAATAAAGCGAACAAGACAGTCCCTTCCCACCCTCTTTAGGAAGCAGATGTCACATACAAGTATGAGCTTAATCTCTCCCACCTTTTTTGAACTTCTCACCCAGCTTCTGAGGTGCTTGGCAAGGAGGTACTAATCTCAAAAATATGAAAATGTCTTAAGCCTCCTGAAAATAGGCAGTCAAGTAAAGATAGAGAGCCTCTCAGGTACACCACTTCAGATAAGGACATTTTTAATCCTCACCAACAGAACCAACCAACCAAGAAAACCCCAAACCAAAATAAAATCCAACACAAAATGAATGAAATAATAGTAAACAGAAAAAAATAAAAAGAAAAAAAATGCCTTAACAACACTGAAGGCACCAGAAATAGAAAAAAATCCAAAGCAGGACCCCTCCCTCCCCAAGTCTGAATCTGCATCTGACGCAGCACAAGAGGATCCAATAGAGACACCCATAACAAACCCCAAACAAAGAAAACTCTTCATCCAACTCTTCCAGAATAAAGATTTCATCCCTAATATGGAAAGATAATGTAGAAGAAAAATAACTTGCAATCCCAAATGAATTAATCTTTTCTTAAAAAAATAAATAAAATAATATTTAAAAAAATTGTTTGAACATACAGGTCCTTCTATACAAAAGTAGAATTAAATGAAAATCAAAACTGGTCCAAATTATATCAAGGCTTGCTATGCATGTACTGCAGTTCTCCATCTATATATTTTCAGGTGCGCTATCCAACTTCAGAAAGTTTGAATTACAACACAGAAAAGATCTTAGGATCTTGAAATCTTCAGGAGCCTGTCTTTTCTGGTCAGTCGAATCTAATCCTTTACCTCAGGGATATGTCTGAATTTATCTTTGATCACCATTGCATCAAGCTCCCAGGAATTAAATGAGAATCTTGTTACATTAAAACAAACTTGTTTATAATCAACCATGCACAAGCTGTTGGTATGGCTAGCTGCCACAGAAATCAAGGTTAAAAGAGGCCAGGCTTACAGCTGAAATATAACTAATATGACATTATTCTTTCAGACATTTGGTGAGGCTGGCAAATTTGTAACTCTGTAATTTACACAACGTCCCCATGACATGTGGCAGCACAGCTATTGTGTGCAGAGATTTTTATCATGGGAAGGAGGGGGAGGAATTCTACATTTTCCTAATGCAAATCTTTCCCATAACAATTTCAGAATGCATGCTGGCTGCTAAAGTATACAATTTACCTATCTGAGAGTACACAAAGTTCAAATGGTGATGGATAATTATTTTAATGCAATGTAAAATTACATCTGGAACTTGCTGGTCCAGAAAGTGGTTAAGATACCATATATAATGCTGTTAAATAAAAGTATATGCTTTAGTAAGACAAGGCTTGAAAGATTTATTCTGTCTTTTGACTCATGCATTGCATCAGTAAAGTAAATGCTGTTAGAATTCAGTATTAGGAAAGGTAGGATTTTAACACTCTTGTATAACACAGAATTGTCTCATGGGATCAGACAGGAGTTTGTTTTATATGACCTCCCATCCCTAAGAGGAACAAAAAGCCCACATGGATAGGGATATGTTGCCGAATAAGGAAAGATTCTTCTTGACCTCAGATAGTAGTTGGCCAAAGCGTGAGGACTTATATCCTTCCCCATCCATTTTAATCCTATCTAATTGTAGATGTTCTCATCACCCATAAAAAATATATTATTTTTTTTCCAATTCTAAGCATTTGGCCTCCATGGCACCTACTGGCACAGTATCCTGTGAGCTAATTGTCATGTGGGTTCAAATCTCTCAAGATTTTTTTTTTTCTCCTTTGTGTTATGACAAAATTCAAACAACAAAAGCCTAAATCACCATTTCTGAGAAGTGCTTGTTATTCTGTACAACTCTTTGCCTCTGTAATTAAACACTCCTCATAAGGAAGTCTTTCTAGGTCTGAAATTATTAGCTAACTCTTGCTGGAACCCCTCAGTTAAAACACATTTTTTATCATCTTCCTGAAGGAATTCAAAATTGGCTGCTACTACCGAGAAGATACAAAGACACCATATATAGGTAACTGCTCTGTTCCAGATCACCTCACGTCAAGAAACCATCATGCATACTGATTATACAGCTTCCTCCCTGCAAAGCTGATTTTATTCAGTAGTGCCACACTAAGCTTCCAGTTGCTGAAGAAAGTAAAAATGCCCAGCCCCTTGCTGCTTTCCCATCCCACTTTCACCATGTAGATTTGCACAAAGTTCCTGTGTGGTCTGACTGCTGTTGTGTATTATAAGAACAAACAGAGGAAAAAAATTAAAATGCAGAACTCATACTTTCTTCCAAAACATTGTCATGTTTTGTGATGTTGCAACCTGGAACCCAACATTGTTTCATGTCCAAATCACAAGCTCACTGTATACATGGCTCATTTTCATCAATAGAGCTTCCCCCCCCGCTGTTATAGACTGTATTGTCATAATATCTGCTTAAATTTAATCCACGACCTGAATTGCCAATACACAAGTTACAATCAACCCTGTAATAACTTGCAGAGAGTTTAATAGGAAAACAAGGCAATGATTAGTACAGTCAGATTAATACAGGTACACGGTACATTTGAACTAAGTTTCTGTACATTACAGGACATTTTGGTTTTAAAGTATTTTATTTTTCCTAAACAGTGACTATGGTTTGTTTTTTTCCCTGGAAAATAACTGAAGTTTTTCCTAGGACTTTTCTGCTAGGATGCTTGCCTAGCAAACATCTGTAACTGTAGCAAAAATAATTCTGGCAAAGGTAACTTCTTATCTGCATGTAAATAGGATGAAGGTATCCCTCCCGGAAAAGTTCCTACAGCTTCATCTGTGCTCATCCTTCTTGTTGCCTTTACCCAACCACACCAATGTGAACAACATGAATTTTTCTTTGCAGCAGATCAAAGTCTTTGTGCTATTTTGTCACTGTAAGAATCATTACCTATTTTTGTTGTTGGATACTCTGCTGTGCATGGTTGTACAGTATCTACAGATAAGATAGAGAAGAAAGGATGCAAAGTGCAATAAGTACATCTTAGATTCATATCAATAGAAAAATTCAGATTGTACTTTTAAATTAGGTAACTTGCTTTTTCTTCTTATAAGAAGAATTATAGTAAAGACATAAGAAAAGACCTCAAAGTCCACATAAAATAGTGATCTAGCCAGCTTTGAGGCATCATGCACTTGTAAGACCTGCGTGCATGATGTAAGCTCACATTAACCACAATGAATCTCATGGCAAACAGAGCAACTTACAGCCCACAGAGGTACCTGTAACTCTCAGTAGAGAGCAGGGAGATCTGAACCCAGTCTAAGAGCAGTCCCAGAACTCTATATTGTTCTGTGTTAAAAATACAAACTGTTTTTGCAGAAATAAAAATAATTAAAACATGCCTTTGCAAAAATGAGGAAACTTTCAGCTCAAACAGGTAGCAAAAAAAAAAAAAAAGTTACAATACAGCAAGTTTGGTTTCTCCTATCATCACTTTGCAATGATTTAAAGTCAGTATGCAACTTCTATAGTTTACACAGCTTGCCTGCAACCTAGGATGTCATAGGTTTAGGTTTGTTAATAGATTATGCTAAATTTATTAGACTACTTGAATGCTGACTAAAGAGGAAAGAGCTAGGTCATCTGTTTCTTTTAAATACCAGAAAAAATAACTAGAAAATTAAAACTTAATGTAACCTTATTCCCAGGAGCTTTTTAGAGTCCAGACTTCAGACAGAGTAAAACTGGGCATCAACAGGCTGGAAGTAATTCATACAGTAAATGCTCTGTCCAAGATATTTTTTCTTCTATTAGATCCAGAAACTTTATATACAACAAGAAAGATGTCAAGTCTTCTGCAAAACACACGAGGCCTAACTCGCTGTTACTCTAAGTCAGTAGATCTTGCTCAATGGAGCTTTGTCAATTTGTGTCAGCTGGAAATCTAACCCCAAAAGTCATGTAAAAGACCCTGCCAATTAATTCCTGTTGGAGTCAATGAAAGTTTACATCAGTGTTTAAATACTTTTCTCCCCATCACCTCATTTGAGAGCTTTAATACCCATCTCCCGCTTCCAAACCCATAACTCTTCCCAGGCTACATAAATCCTTTATTCTGGCATGTCCAGACGAAACTTGACCCCAGTCAACAACATTTTGCAACTCTTGGCAAGGTCAGTTTTTCCAACAAGAGGGAAGTCCAAGAGCTACAGGGACACCCACCAGCCTCAGTAGTGCCAGCTACTGGCAGGACTGAAATTCTTCCCTAAGACCACACCAGAGCAGAAAGGTTGTCCAGCTGAAGTGCCAAGTTAGCAAACGTGCCCAACAGCTCTATTGAGAGGACATGTAAAAATTAAGACTCAAATACATAACATGGAACACAGACTCAGTACTTCTTGAAGGAAGTCACATGGAAAGCCATGCAAGCCTCCCAAACACTAGAAACCACCTCTGACTAATATGTGGTGACTCCTTGCTTGCTTAAAGCAAAAATTAATTACAGCCTAAGAGACTGAGGAGTGAAATTCATCCTACAAATGCCTGAAGGTGAATTCAGTTACTATGTGCAGAATAGGTAGCCTCAGCTTGGGATCTGCCAGCGCCTCCTGGGTCAGGAGGAGCGTAATGGGAAGCATAGTTAGTGCTAGGGTGACACATGTAGATTAATACACTAGTAAATTTATAACCTATTCTTTGTGAGGAAAGATTATTAAGTCCACATATTTTTCTGAACTAGATTGTCCACAGTTTCAAAAGACTCACGTGAAGTCCTTTCTATAATACATCACTGTTTAATTTGGGACCTGGAAACCAAGAACCCTATTTAAAACTGAGTGTTAAAACTAAAACTAAAAAAATATCTTCTCCTTGCTTTTACTTTAAAGCTTTCCATAGTATCTTACAAATTATTGGATGGAATACGCTTAATCAAACCACTCAAAAGTCATATCAAGATTTCCAGCTCCAACTAAGTTCTGGCTCCACTGATCTACTAATTTAATACATAAATGTAGTCTGCAGTTCAGGTATGTTAAGCTAAGATTTAGTCTTCTACTACTGAAGACTCTTGCAAAGTTACCTGAACAAGTAAATTAATTTTTTATCAGATACAAATTATCTGTATAAAGCATCACTTGAAGATAACCAGCTACAGACAATTTAACTTGACATTTGAAAAAAAAAAGAAAAAAAAATCCAGCACAACGGACATGACATTTTTCCAATAATCTGAGATCCACACATTCAACAAAAAAGAGACAGTACATTATTGTTAGAATCACTGCAGCCTCACAATATTTCTCCCTTTAGAAAAGCTTCAGTTTTAAATATCAGTTGTAAAAGACAAAAAAACCCCCAACAACAAAAAGCCAGTACCTGCAGATCAACAGGAGTTCAGTGAACAAAGTGGTTCATTAATATCAGCTTGGGACCAATTCAAGAACAAGTATCCCATAATGAATTATCAGAACGAACTCTGTACACAATGGATGCATGGACTTTCCTAGATGAGAAATAAAAAACTGAGGAACCTCTTCTACTTGTGATGAAACATGGGGAAACACACAACTAAGGGAAAAAAAATATCTAAGAAAATTATATAGAAATACAACTTATTTGAGTTTGGTTATTTATTGTTATTAAGGTAAATTAGAGTATAATCAGTATAAACATGTTCAGCTGTTCATGTAAAAGAGGTTGGATGGTAACATTTAGGTTATGCTAAGAATTTTTTTAGTGCCACAGAGCATTTTTCAGGAATATTGGAGCTCCTGTCTGAACAGGTTCTTTGGGAGACAGAGATACCCACCAGACACCACCCAAAGGGAACAGTTAGAGCATTTTCCTTACAGATAAGAAATTCAGCTCCCACTCAGGTCAAGCAAAAGAAAATCTGGATCTTGATGTAAAGGCTGAGAAAGAGAGACTGAAAATCTACCTGGTTTCACCTTCCTGTGCTCCATACTTGATACAACACCTTCAGATTAGCAGGGGTGCAAGAGAACCTTAAAGAATCTCTCTTGAACAAAGACTTATATAGGCAATACTGTAATAATGACTACTGGAATGACAACTACTAGAAGAGTTTACTTGCTCTAATGATGCACTTCTACAGGGACAGTGGGGTATGCTACAACATCTGGGAAAATTCCATGTGGCACAGGTATTGCTGAATGCAGGTGATAAAACTCAGGTAAGTAAAGTTGCATGTCAACAGTGGAGGGGATTAGAAAAATGAAGGAGCACAAGAAATGAAAAGAATTAGTCACATGTGCAGCTGTGAGACATAAAAAGAGCAGCTATGCAGAAAAGGAACTGCATATCAAAGGGGAGACTAAGCTTGGAGGGGGGTTTAATAAAGCAGAACAGTAACTGAGGTTACAGATTTTTATAAAGGGTTACTGAACAGAAGCACCACACACACACACATACACACAAAAGAAAAAAAAAAAAAAAAAAAAAGAGGGAAACCACAAAATCTAAACTCCCAAACTACGTAATTTGCCATTAGGCAAAGCTCAGTGACTGCATTCAGCTCTGTGTTCTGGGCTTCAACCAGCTTCACCCTAACAACTTCTTGGAAAAAAGCTGGTGCGTGTGAGAAATTTGAATGACTCGCCCGAGGAGCTGCCTTGCAAAGGCAGAAATACTGAAGAAAAGGTTTTAGTAAATGAACAAGGAATGACTTGTTCTTAAAAGAGTTAAACCATAGTTTCATTTAAGTAAATTATTTTTATGAAGACAGGTGGTGAAAAGCCCAGCCCAAGACTGAGCCCTCACTGCTGTGGGCTCTATATGGACAGAGCTGTACATCTCTATAGCCGTGAAAAGTTTATAGCCAAAGCAGGTAAGACAGGTATTAACAACTCCATTTCACTGGTGGGAACTGAGGCACACAGAGATTAACTCACTCATCCAAAATGACACAGAAAGCTTGGGAAAAGCTTGAAATTATAACCTTATCTCTCAAGGCACAACGTAACGCTGCCACTGCCTGGTTGCCTTTCCTTTCAGTTCCACTGAGCATAGAAGTAGACAAAGCTTCAAATTTGCAATGGGTTAATTATGAAAGAGCTGCAGAGATCTGCAGAAGTACATTAGGACTCTCATTGATTTAAGAGACGAAGATGCTGAAATGGTAGATGAAAGTGAGTACGATTAAGTAATGCATGTAGGAAAGGATGATCCTGTTTTTACCTGCATCCATGTAACTGGATGTCACTAATCACCACTCAGGAATGAAACTTTGGGGTATAACAGATGCAGAAACAACACAACTTCTCCCTCTCCTCAAAATAAATGAACTTGAACTCAACGTCTCAAGGCTTTACCAGAGAAATCACTCCAAACTGCTACTGCATGTCCCAAAACATGGATGCAAGAGAAATTACACATGAAAAAAGCCCATCTAGTGCATTGCTTTGTTAGCATAGATGCAACCAGTGTGTCAAACCACCAAATTTCTTTGCTGCAAGATATTGTGGGCTCAAAGCTAAAGCTGCAAAACCAGTCAGATAAATTAATGGATGAAGCATTCATCAAGAAAAAGACATCACTGCTGGCACAGTCCCTGAACTGCAATTCATTGGAAGCTGGGACAGCGTTACTACGCACTTACCATCATAGACTCTTGCCAAGCATCTGCATTGCTGGTGCAGGAATTTTATATCATGTTTTAGGGGTTAAGGCAATTTAAACCATTACGCAAAGTAACATAGCAGTAACACTAAGTAAACCTCTTTGCAAGAGAGCATTCATACGAATTGGATGGTTAAATCCCCCATAAAGCACCTGGAAGATTTAACAACTCATGTCCAAATGAACAAGGTGTAATAAGCTTGTATACAGCCTTGATATGAAAAGTGGATTGTTTTTAGTAAAACAGTGGAGAATAACCTCTTATTGAAAAGAGCGATATTGAATTTTAATCAGAGGAAAATAAAGATGCAAGAATAAATCTGCACAGGCTTAGAGAAGGACTAGATGACTTTCTCAGCCATCAACAATGGATGCAGGAGAGTGTTACATCCTAATCTGCTATTTTCTGTTATCTTTACTTTTTCAATCACCCCATAGATCCTGCCTTTTTTAAGAAAAAAAGGCCAAACCAAGAAAACTTGCCAGTATTGTCCTCTACAAAGTACAGAGGAAGCACAGATACAAAAGATGAAAAAGCAATTAAAAACTCATACTTCAATATAGCTGGCCCTAATTTTACAGCCCAGTATTATTCAGTTGAGTGACTGTAGAATTACACATTCAATCTGAAAGCAGAGGAATCCAGACTATGTTTTGTTGCTCATATTTTACATCTCAGAGCTTAGTAACAGCCATCATCCTCCTGGTGATTCTCATCGTGTTGTGACTTGGGATTTATGTTGCCCTCACTAACATCCCTTTCAGTGCCATCTCTGACATGATCTGTATTTTTGGAGGGGTTAACTGGGAAACCATTTCTCAAATGTGTTTTTAATTATTATTAGATACACACACCCTCTTTTCACGCGTATTTATTTTTTTAAATGTGACCATATTGTGGCAATTATAGGGGAATTTGTATTCTCCACTGACATCTGAAATTCCATTATCTGTATTTCATGGTGGGGATGGAGTCCAGCATTATGTCCCTAGGCCAAACTTTCAGGGCTTTTTTTGCTTTGTTTTTTAGTGGGTGGAGACAACATTGTTCAGGTCCTCAGAGTAAAGCACATGTGAAATGATTTTTTTACACCCCCTTTTCTGAACAGTAGCTCTGTGTTGGGGGGTCCATGCACTTAAATGGTCTGTTCGCATACTGAATACAATTCAGGAAGCCTTATCCTAAGATGGAAAGGCAAAAACCAAAGCAAGATGTGCATCACTACCGTTGTCTCCTTTTATCAATCTGTGCCATTGTGCGTCCTTTCCTTCCCCCTTCCCCAATTTGAACACCTTGAAGCTATTTAACCATCTTAATTCACAGGCAATCACAGGAGCTGGGTGTGGGGATAGAACTATTTGCCCAAAATAGCTCATAATACAAACACCAACAAGGCTGAAATTGCTCCTCCTGGACTGACTTGCCAAGCATGAAAAACACTTTTTTTCCTGAAAAGCCGAACCATTTACAGGCTGTTTGGATGGTGCCCATGGTGGGAAAAAGCATTTTGGAGAGAATATATGAATTGGTACATCCGCCTGACACATGACGTGTTCCAAACAAGGTGTTCCCACCTCCACTAGCCAAGTTGTACGGGCCAGTTCAATAGGACTTGTGAAATTCAGGTCATCTGTATGCAGAGCAGTACAGTAGGATTCGCTGCTTCACAGCCTCTAAGTTGACTGCTCATCTGAGTGAAAACTACTCTTTGCTTGGATTTCACCTTGAGTTAGGGAAGTTAAGTTAAAAACAATTTTTTTTCCTAGCAATAAGCCATAGAAAGGTCACATACTTCTTCAGATAGGAATGCAAAGGGGTACAAGGTCTTCCCTGTATAGGTAACTCATGTGATTTATAGTGCTGCATTCAGCCTTGTTGGAGCCAAATTAAGGGAGAAAAGCAGCAGAGGAGACATGGCCTTGAGGGAATTTTTTTTTTTCCTCTCCTTTTTGTGCCTCTTCTTGCCAGACTACTGCTCTGCTTTTGCTGTTGTAGGGGCCCAGAGAACAGACTTAGACTTCAGAAACAGCAACGAACGCTGTCCCTGTCATATATGATGAACAAAACCATATCTCAGAAGTACCGGGCAGGTTTTGAACAGGGATTAGAGACATTCCTGGAGTCACAGCAGCTGATCTTGGTCTCACTTATGCACTAGAGGGGCTAGATCCCAACTCCCATATAATTCTGGAGACAGGTAAATGGGATTCCTGGCTCCAAGGAGTACAACAGACACGACACTTATTCTAGTCTCACTATGAAAAGTGAGAAGGCAGCTACCAGGGAAGATCAGGCAGCAGTATGTTAATGTCAAAGCATAGATGTTTTGCTGGGAGCTTACCTGAGAAGTGACAATAGGAGGGGGCAAAAAATAAATCCAGGAGCTCTCACAGATTTACTTTCCCATAATTTAAAAAATTCAGATCATTATCCAGAAATCCAGTGAAAGAAAAGATTTTATGAAGTGGGTTTTGTTCTGCACATTAGACTGTGTTTAGAGCCCCAAAGATCCTCCTCCCCTTTACTGTGTGAAGCCAGTAAGTGCTGAGTATTGCAACACACTGTTCTACCCCAAACAGACCCAATGAGAGAGGGAGGCCTGATGTAATATTTTATATGCACATCATATTGCCATTTATTTATTTTAATACTTCTGCTAGCCCTCCTAGCCCTGCTGGGTGAAGTCCAGTAAAATCCCCTGTCATCCTCCATCACCACCTCTCCCACCCATTAGGCTGCACCACCAGCCACAACCTTCTCTGTTGTTATATTCTACCTTATTCCTTTATTCTGAGGGTATAGGATGTGCTTCCAGGGGATTTGGGGAGAAGGGCAGAGGAGCCAGAGCTCAACTGAGATGGGGGTTACCAGCAACCAAGGTAGTCCATAGCTTCTCTGAGCCCCTGGGAATTATTAAACTCCCATGCAATTATCACCCCCTTACATTCCCCCCCCACCCCAGGAGATCTGCATCATTCAGTCTTTCCCAGCCAAGCAGGTCTCAAACTGTGAGCGAGTGACAGAACAAATTACAAAGGGTGCACAAGAAAAACAAAATTGGGAATTTGCCACCATAGGACACTACTCTGGAGGTGATCACAGCATTTGTTACAGCATTCCATTTGGATCTTAAAGAATTGCTTTGATTCACCCAAGAGAAACACACAGAAACACTCCTCTATTTCTTATACATATTAGTTACAGGCTCCCTGGATATATGGAGTGGAGACACTGAAAACAGTAAGCTTGGAAGCATCAAGCAGGCTAGAAATTGGCCTGCAAAAGAAGAATTAAGATTTACAAGAACTAGTAAAAATGGCATTACAATTTGATAAATTGCAAGCCATATAAGCTGCATGTTGACTTCTAGTTTTTGGGTTTTTGTTTTTTTTTACTACCAGTGATCATTTCACATCTATTATATACCGCTGGTTCTCACCTCTTAACTCTCTGCATCCTGCAGTTCATCTGCACAATGTCGTATCTGTCCAGAGTTGCTGCTGTATTCATACACAGTAACTACACAAAGAAATGTCTAGTAAAATTGACTTAATCACATCTTTGACCTACTCCGTGTCCATACAGCTGCAATCTCCAGATTCACACACAAAGTTGGGAAACTTCAGTCATGCTGCAGGGAAAAAGTGCCAGGGAGATATTTCTTCTACAGTCATGTAAACACGTCGTTTTTCTAAGAAAACAGGATTCTTCCAGAGGGCAAGTCTCTCCTGCTTAAATCATCTCGATTTTCTAGTCTTCAGCATCATCCGTCAACTCAGCAAAACCCAGGTGTCACCTGACTTGACTAGTAGAGGAATCAGAAGCAGCCTGACAGAGCTGGATAAACTTTAAAAATAATTCCTAGGATAGCTTTTCTGGAGCACACACCCTGTAAAACAACACATATGGAACTCTGCAAAAGTACTTGATGACTCACAGAAGTCACCCCAGCTCCGGTCCATAGCATGACCACCCACCCCAGGTGCCAATCACAGCTCTGCACAACACTACATGTGAGCTAACACTACATGTGAGCCAACATCCACACTGAAGTTTTGGAAGTCAAATAGAAATTCATCATTTTGTGCTGACAGTCCTAAATGACTTAAAAAACCCCCCCAAAACCAACCGAACAACAAAAACAAAAAACACAAACAAAAACCAACTCCTAATAAGAATGCTATGCCAAGTGTCATACCACAGGCAAGGATAAAGGATCTTGCTCCACATTTCTACATGCAGGTTCAGAAGATGGCCAGAGAAGTTTAAACTTCTGAAAAAAGAAAGTCCAACACTCTGCAAATATTAGGAAAAAAAAAACAACCCTAGTCATATAAGTAGACTTTATAGTTTGACTTTTGAAGGGTTGTTTTTCCTCTTTCAGCTCAGGACACATTAAGTTCTTTAAAACATTGTAGCAAGAAGCTCAAGTATACTTTAAAATATTGTTGTTATTATATATATA
>NW_010315720.1:0-7281 GCF_000700745.2 Antrostomus carolinensis
CTCTCTGGCTGCAAAGTGTGCAGGTTTTTTTTCTTTTCCCTTTTTCTTCATGATGTTCTCACAGAAGTGTTACAGACTGGCTCAGCCTTGGCCAGTGGCAGGTCTGTCTTGTCAGCTGGCATTGTAGTTGGACATGGGGGAAGCTTCTGGCAGCTTCTCACAGAAGCCGCCCCTATGGCCCCCCCACCACTACCAAAACCTTGCCACACAGACCCAATACATAAATTAAGGGAGGCTGTGGTCTCAAGCAGTGATAGAGGACAGTCTGATAGAGAGGCACTCAGCTTAAAGTATGAAGTATTAGACTGATAATTTATCTCAATTTAAAAACAAAACCAAACCCAGACATTTTCACTATGCAAAAAATAAACTTAATTTGAAAAGAGATAATCTAGAAGACCCGACTACTTCTGAGCTGTATCCATCCTACAAAACGGCAAACAGTAAAATAACTTTGTCATCTCTTCCAAGAAGCAGACAAAAGTCCCTGTCCAGGGACAGCTCAGCTGGCAACACCAAAAGGCATGCAACAGATAGTTGATATAAGAAACAGAAAATCTGCCAAATGCCATCCACCCGTAAGAAGTGTCAGTGGAGCAGAAGCATGAAGTTCAATGCAACTATAATGATGTAAAGCAACACAAGACTCCAGGAGCTGGGGAAGGAGCAGATGATCAGCATTGGCCTCCTCTACAGCATGTGTTGTAGTCTAAAATGTCTACAGCATGCTGTAGTCTAAAATGTACTGCGAATAAAAACATTGCTTTCTGCAATATTAGATTCTATAAATCTTAAAGTTATGCTAAAGAGGATCCAGTTTATACAATTAACTAGAATAAATTCCTTGCTCAAATCCCACCCAGAATCCTTGTTGAAGACAGAACTGCCACAGAGGCCCTTTGGGCTGTTTTCTACAGCTACAAACAGTAACGTGAAAGCTGGTTTAAGTGGATGCACCTCGGCTGCATCCAAAGCTGCTCCTGCCATAAATGTAAAGGGTAGAAACACTTTGCACCTTACACAGCCTGGGCTGGGAAGGAAATTTCTAAATTCTCTGTGCTAATGAACATTAAAGGCAGGATGTGGTTATCTGTATTCACAGATTTATAGCATTCTACTGATGTATGAAATGAGAAATCCCTGCCTTGTGCACAAGGAGAATTATACAGACATTGCTATTCAGTCAGTGATGTGCCACACTCAGGCTTGCTTCACACGTACTGTTCAGCTCATAGAAATGTAGACACACACTTTTTTTTTTATTTATTTTTTTAATGTTCAGAGACTTCTGGGCACACTGTATCTCTGGAAGACTTTAAAAACAAATACAAATTTTAAAGCAAGTTTTATATTCCTTCCCGTCCAAAGTGACCCTGCCAAACCGTTTTCTTTCTGTTCCTTTAGGATATCCATACTGCCTTCAAAAGCTCTAGAAAGACACTGGCTCAGGGTAGTCTTTGGGGAAAAATAAATAAATAAATAAATAAAAGAAACCAGTATGTTACCTGAAAAAGAAACTCAGTGTTAGAATGAAGCAACTTCTTGTTGGAAAAAAATTACTGTCACTTGATGCTACCATATTGTTCCCAGACCCACACGCCCTTTGTTAGTGAGAAAACAATAGCATCAGAGATTGAGTTCTGAGGCTCACCATCAGTGCCTGCTGTTGCACTGGAGCCCAAAATCCACACATTATGAAGGCACAGCAAACCTTTCTCCAGAGGCTGGCTCCAAGTAAATAGGAATTACTTTGTCAAGCTTGCTACTTGGCAGTGACAACAGTTTAACAGAGCTGAGGTGTGGCAGCACATGGGTCCAGAGTACAGGACCACTCAGTCAGCTTTCCTTGGGTACTACTAGCTAATTTCCAGCCCCGGGTTTTAATTAAGTTTTAATTATTTTTGATGAAACTTTGAAACATAGAAGCCTGCCTGTTTTGTGTGGGCATTTTGGAGACCTTTTCTAGGTTAAACGGTTTATCTCCCATTCCTTACTTGTATATGCCCTGCAAACAGATATAGTTGCATGTTGGCTCTACTACCCTTGAAGGATCTGATTCTCAATTTTCTGCTAATTGTATTCCTTTACATCAGTACAAAGTGGGTAAAAAGAAAAACTAGAAAAACTGTTTCCCTCAGTTTGCATCTATTATTATTAACAGTTAGCCCACACCTGACTACCATTTTCACTCAGTGTGCTTGGTCCATTTTCACTCAGGCTGCTTGGTCTTAATTTTTCCTATTGCTATGTCTTTATCGTGTACCAAAAAGGCATTTGTTCCAGTTTCCCCTCTAATTCCTGTGTTTGTCTTTCTTCTTATAATTCCACATCAGAGCTGGGTGATGTTTTTTACCCCCATATTTTCCCCACCAAAAATATGAATTCAGAAACATCCCCGGGATCTTTAAATTCAACTTGTCTCCTTAAATGCCTTAAAAATAAAGGACAGCCATTTTAAGAGTTGACACATTTCGATGTTTTCAAACTTCTCTGCTACAACTCCTGCTCATTTCAGCATGTCCTTCCATTTTGAACACAAAACGGCTTTTTCAAAGTTCCCATTCAAATTAAAATGTTCCATCCTCCTCACACACACGCACTTCTTCACAACTCCCAGTGAACTGAAAAATTAATTACTCACTCTACCCTCTAGCTCTGTGCAGGACTTGGCACCATCCCACTAACACAAGAGAGGACTAAGGACACGTCTGCCCTGGAGAGAGCGGGCAGGGTGACTGCCAGGACAGGGAAGCTGGAGCAGAGGTGTCAGGGCCAGCAGAGATGTGGATCACCACAGCTGCATCCTCACAGTGCTTTGCTGAGCTACCAAGCCCTGATTTTAAGCAAGGCTTATCAGCACAGGCAGACCATTACGCAGATGCCGTTTCCCATCCCCAGGTGGCAAGCGCTCTGTGTTGACTTTTAAATGATTAGCAAGTCCTTGCTGAAAAGCACAGCTTATTAGGGAAAACTTCCAAGCACGATGCAGAGGTCTGGTTGCTCTGATGAAGTGAGTGTTTCCTGAGCTTTGCTTGCCGGGCAGAGCTTGCCGTTCTGCATGTACCACCATTCTCTGCTTCAAGCCCTTTTCAGACAGAGTCTTTTTTTCAGGTGGAAATCCCAGAAGGCCAGACGTCGATCTTTTGAATTATACAACTAGTTTCTGCTTTCCACAGTGAGAGGCCAGCTCCCTGCCAGCAAACTCATTTGTAACGCTGCACTTGTAAACTCCCAATAAAAGGCTCTGATGGAACCACGCTTCGCTAGGTAGTGGCAATAAAACCACATGGCCTCCTTTTCATTATAAACAGCTTCCAAAAACCTACTGCTTCAGACTGAAGCCTCAGTGTGTGGATAGATATAAAACCATACAGGTGAGATTTACTATAAAAACTGAGCTATTTTTAGGCTTTATCAGCCTAAAGAAAAACATCTTTAAAAGTCAGTCTACAGAAGTATCTCAGGGATAGCATGGAACATTAAGTACATGTTTCTTTCCATATTTTTCATGGGATTTCAGTGCATTGATTCTGACTGCAGGGGTCAAGAATATCAAAAGAAGAGTACAAGGGGAAAGGAAAAAAGTTGTCTTATTCCAGGGGCTTGCCTTAAATACATGACAGAAGTTATCACAAATAATTAGGCTGATACTTGCTTCAAGTTACAATTGCCTTTTTAAAATTCCTAGTCTTGTTGTACACTATTTAATGGGGTGACATATACCACCAAACTGCCTCCAGGACATGTGTGATTGTTTAGATTCAGGTGCCAATGCTATCCTGGAAGCAATCAAATGACAGATAAAGGTTGACTTGGTTTGGGGTTTAAAAAAAAAAAAGAAAAGAAAAATACAAGGAAACAAAAACAAACAAATAAAATAATTCTTCAAAATTTAAAATTAATCAGCGAGAGGGTGAAGAATCAATGGGTAAATTAATTTCTAGCACTTCTCTTGAAGTTAGTGAACACTAGTCATGTTGAAACTCTGCCCATGCTGAATGCAAGGGAAGCCCTTGAGACATCCTTTGAGTGTGGACACCACAGATCTGCAAGTAGGGCCTTGGGTGCTACTGGAGCAGGGCACTCCTGAGCACACAGCATCACCAGAAATGCCTGGGGTTTCTACACCAGCACACAGCGGGTGGCTGCCGGCAGGGGTAGACCATGCCCCAGAGTGTGCACAATGCTTGGTCTTGCATTTAGTGATCATGAAGGCAGATCTCAGCTTAAGCTGTTACTTGCCATTTCTGCTAAAAGCTAGATTTGATAATTATATAGATAGAAAAAACATGTCCCTTCCTTCTAGACATTGTCACCATTTCCCCGTCAGACAGTCTGACCGACTCTCCCAAGCAGCCGAGTAATTTTCAGGTAGATCATTGTCCTCTGAGTGCAGGAAATTGGTACAATTGTACACAAAGAGAAAAAAAGAAAGGCTAAACAACACAGCCAATAGACATTTATAATGCGTATATTTTGCTTCAACAAGTGTGTTTTATGGCAGAGAAGGGATAAGAGGCCATAGAGACAAGGTCTCCCCATTCCTTATTTGGAAGCACACTCCCTTAAAGAGATGCTGAGAAATTTCAGGTTTTAACTACATTGAATCCTGCACTGCATGTTTAGGATCTTGTCCTCAGAACAATATCCCAATGAGAAGACTCCCACTACAGCCTAACAGAAGAGCTTCATCATATCTTCAAAACTTTGTTAGCATCACTGGCACTCAGAAACCCTCTTACACTGGACCAGCTGTCTGCAGGGTCTATGTAATCACAGATCCTCTAGTCACATTATCACGTGTGCACACTAAACATTGATGAAACAAAGAGAAAGCAGCTCAGCAGACACACAGTCAAGCTTTTCCTTTGACTGCCCAGATCCCATTGCAAGCCCAGGGCAGCTCCTCTGCACTAGGCCCTGCACACCTGTGGTTTCAATCCACACTACCATCATGACACATGGACACCCATCTGTCTAACCCAGGATGGCAATGCAACCGCGTTACACAACCAGCTTTCACATCCAGCTCCATGTGGCACATGATGGTCTAGTCGGTGTCAGTGCACTGAGATACATAAAACATTTATAAACACCAGCTGCCTCAAGATCTGCTAAAGATCATTCTTTCAGGGGTGTTCCTGTGTGTCTGCATTTACAGCTGGTACATTTTTAAAAGATCAGGACTGGTTTGGAAGATCCCAGTAGGAGAGCCTAGTATTTACACAAGGCACACAGGTACCCAGCAGTGACTGTGTACGGGAAAAAGTCCTAAAAGCTGTATTTCCTGGTCTGAATGTGTCTTGCAGAAAGAAACTGAAACATGGTTCTCATTTAACCTATGAAAACTTCATAATGCATCACCATAGTATAAGCAGTGCTTGTTGTGCAGCCCATATCTCAAAAGTCCCTTTGTAGAACCTGCTTTGTGAGTCTATTTGAGCTGTGGAAATTTCCCAATGACTATCTGCCTCAGGCTGAATTTTGGAAAATGCCCAGAAAAATTGTATCACTGTTTTGCTGTCCATGTCAAAAAAAAACCCAAAAAAAAACAACCCCCCCCACACACACACACATACACACACACAAAAAACCTCAGACACGCAGACCTTCATTTCCTGGGGTGGGGGTTTTGGGGCAGGAGTATGCCCAGTTTTAAGAAGGAGCTTTGTTTTGGAAGGGTATTGAATTCTCCTGTTTCCAGGAAAAACTGCCAAAGTTTTTTCAGTTTCCAAACTGAGAAAAGCCCCATTTCACACAACCCCTGAAGGCTTATCTGAGTTTGGCAGCTGAATGGTTTGCAGATTCCATCTGGACTGAGCATCTCCAGCCCAGAACCGCAAAGGTTCATCTAAGCTTCTGCCGAAATCTCTCCCACCAGCTGCTTAGGGTCACTTTTAACACTGGCAGAGTTCCTGCAGGCATTCAATATGCAGCCTTTTGCCTGAAAAGGGAAGGTGTTTGATCTAAAAAAGTGGCAATATAACACACCCCTGCATATTGCCATGCCCGCAACACTGACTTTAAAGCTGTGTGAAAAAAGCAAGTTTATGCCTAGCAGGAATTAGAGTTGTTTACTAGCACACCACAAGGCCTTTGTAAAACTCAGAGAGTAAAAATAGAAATCTACTGTCTAGATTAGACATAGAAATGAAGACAAGTTAAAGAAAAGGTTGCAAACATTGGCCTATGACATTGTTTTAACATAGATATACAGCTACTTAAAAGGACCAGCTATAACTAAGACATCCAAATAAAGGCTGAAAGTCTCCTCAGTGAGACATGGATGATGGACATCTGGGCTCCCACAACAGTCAAGGATGGGAAACAAGTAATGCAAGGACACAGCCTGTCTCACTTTGAGGCAGAAATGCAAAGCAGAGCAGATAAGTGCCTGTTTCCACAGACTCTGCAGAATACTTTGGATGATCAGCTAAGATGGAGCTTGTAATACACACATCTAAAGCCAGGGAGAAGAATTTCACCAAAGCAGTCAAAAGAAATGGGGAAACTTAACAGAAATTTTTAAGATAACTGAGGTAGGAACATTCATTCACCTTCAATCAAAAGAACAAGTATTGGAACAAATCTCTCAAGCAATCGAGAGTTTTCCCACTCCTGCCCTCCATCCCTTTAGCTTCCTCAGTTCAAGTTCCCATGGAAACTTCTCCATCTGTGCTGTTTATCAAGCACTGAAAAGCATTGGCTCAGGGAAGATAGCTGTGTTGATTTTTTTATTTTTTAGTACATAAGCACCTAGCTGAGAAAGAGCTTGTTCAGGGCTCTGTAAACATCTAGTTCCCACAGGGTATGCTTGGAAGCTCAGCAAGGTATTAACATAATCATTCCTCGTACTGGTAATTTGATATTTTTCCCCTTCTCAGCTTCTTTAATTCCCTTCAAAGGCATTTGCAGCTTTACAACTTAAGCTGTAATCGGTCAAAAAAATATTTTAAAATTTGACAGTTACTTGGGTTTTTTTCACCTTTTTGCACATGTTTGACTTTCACCATGATTCACTCCACCATGCTTGACCATCACCAGGTTTCAGCCATGTGATTAACAGATGTATCATTGCACTGCCTGGCAGGGAGCACTCTGGCCGTCAGTTTGACAGATGGTCATGATGGAACAGAGTGCCTACACAAAGCACCACTACTCTCCATCATCCACTCTAAGCATGTCCTCCAACCTAGAGTGCTGTGGGGAATGTGAGTCTTCGTCTTAAATTCCCACCATCCCTCAGTTTAAGAGTGTGATAGTTTCACTGGGCTAGCCCTT